>NC_089845.1:161707246-162008496 GCF_035609145.1 Eleutherodactylus coqui
AACGGGGGGGGGGGGTTGAAAAAAAAAAAAAACCGTTTCGGCGCGGGACAACCCCTTTAAGGACGCAAAAGATATTTCTGGGATTTTCAGCTCCACTTTTCAAGTCATAATTTTTTTTATTTTTCCGTCGCGCGGTCACATGAGGGTCTCGTCGTTTGAGTAGCGCACTGTCATTTTTATTGGTACCTTTTTGGGGGTAAATATGATTTATGTATAACTTTTTATTTTTTTTTTGGAGGGCAAGGAGAAAAAAAACCCCTCAATCCTGCCATTGTTTGTATTTATTTCTCTACAGCATTAATCATGCAGCATACATGACCTGGTACCGTACTTTCTTCCAGCGGGTCGGTATGATTATAACAATACCAAAAGCTATATATATATGATGGTTATTTTTTTAGATTTTCCACTTTTGCACAACAAATACCCTTTTTTGGGGAAAAAATATTTTTTGCTTCGCTTCATTAAATGTTTTTTAACTTTCTTATTTTTCCATTGACGGAGTTCCGTGAGCGCTTGTTTTTTTGCGTGACGAGCTGTAGTCTTTGTTGGTACCATTTTGAGGTTCATAAGGCTTTCTGATCACTTTTATTGGGTTTTGTTTTGGATTGCGAAATGGGAAAAAACAAACATTTTGGCTTAACTTTTCTTTTTTTTTAATTATTTTTTTAGAGCATTGGCCGAGCAGGATGAAAAGTGATCAATATATTGCATGGGTCATTATGGATGCAATGAAACCAAAGTTATTTTTTGACATTTTAAAAAAAGGGTGAAAGTCCAGAAATTTTTAATTTTATTTATTTTTTACATTTTTTTATGTGCCTGTAGGGGACTTGAGCCTGTGCTGCTATGATCGCTCTGATAATACATTGCAGTTCTTCTATACTGCAGTCTATTATTGCTTATCATAGCCACAAGCCATGAAAGATACAAGTGCCATTGAGAGCCAATGATATCGCAGAGGGAGCACCCTCCCTCTAAATCTTTTACATGCTGCAATCAACATTGATCACGGCATGTAAGAGGTTAAAGGGGTTGTCCCGCGATAGCAAGTGGGGTTAAGCACTTCTGTATGGCCATATTAATGCACTTTTTAATGTACATCGTGCATTAAATATTGGCCATACAGAAGTTATACACTTACCCCCTCCGGTGCTGGTGTCCCCGTCTCCATGGCGACGACTGAAGCCTTCTTCTCTGGTCGCAGCAACAGTCGGCACTGGCGCAGATAAGGATCCTCTTCTGTAAGCTCCGGGCTCACGAGCTGCGTCCTGGCTCCTCCCCCTTCTCAGCGTCATCACGTAGCTCCGCCCCCGTTACGTGGTGCCGATCAGCCAATGAGGTGGCTGTAATCGGCAGTGGAACGCAGGATGGAGAAGAACATCCACGGTGCACCATGGGAGAAGACCCGCGGCGCCATCTTTGAAAGAAGAATCTTCAAAGCTGCAGAACGGGGATCCAGGTAAGAGGAATTTAAAAAAAAAAAAAACACCACCACATGGATGGGGCATTACTGTGGACTAACTGGGGGTCTGTGTAAAAAAAAAAATTTTATGTTTTGCCGCGGGACAACCCCTTTAACAACAGGTGGTTGTCAGTCAAAGTCATCTCCCTCTTCGGATGGCAAGGGCTCTGTTCTGTGCCGTCCATATGATGTTACAAAAATCGCCAAGAATTCTTCAATACATTTAATATAAAACCTGATTTTTTTTTTCTTCCTTTTTCTTACAATAGGATATTTTTTGATAACCCTTTTCCTTTGATGAGGAATCTTCACCTAAATCCACCTTGGATCCTACATTAAGACTGGTCAGAACATGGCATGATGGGGTCCTTCATGGCCATATGGCCCTTTGGTTTGCTCAAACCCCATTGGTGCAACTAGGAGAGTGCTGTCACTCGGCACAATGGTTCCTATAGAGCGCCGTTGTTCCTCATCCTGAATCTCCCATCATCTTTGGCATTTCCATTTGTTTGATGGATGTGGCCCTGTGTGATAGTAATTGAACAATGCTGCAATTAAAGCAATAGTACTACATTATGTGAGGTTGTATGTGCACCGGCTGAGTGATGGATGAATCCTGCGGCGGCTGCTCAGCAGGGAGAAGGTTACAAGGCATCTGGGGTTATGAATAAGTGAATCTACAATACCATGTGGGTGGATCTCTGACAGATCCGTTGTTAGAGCAAAAGTTTTTCTAGGAGTTGTATATACTGGGGACTTTGTATGTTCTATAGTCCTGGCGTCATCTTCCTCAGGAGGTTATTAGATAGTCTTGTCAGCTGTTACTTGAAAAGCTGGGTGACAACCTATATGATTACCATCGCAGCCTTCCCAGCAATTGTGCATCTTTTCTGGAGTCCTTAAATGTAGAATTGCTTAGTTGTCATAAACCGTGAATGTATTAAGATGAGCCTAAAGGGCCCTTTAGATGGGACGAGTGTCCGGGAAACGATGCCCGACACTAGTCTCCACACATACTTGCTGCGGCATGGGAGCTAGTATCGCTCGCTCACAGCAGGGCGGCTGCAGGAGATTTCTCTCCTCGATCTCCCCCCGCTCCTCTCCATTGACGTAACATAGCGGCTGTTCACTACTGAACGGCTGCTGTTTACACCGAACACTTATCGTCCATTGTTGATGCTGCAGGGCAGTATTGGAGAGGGTGGGTTGGGAGCAGTCTTTTTTATAGCAACTGGTTGGCATTATTAGGTGAGCCTATAGTGTCTATGACTGAGTGGGGATGAGCCAGTGACTGAGCAGATGTGCTACTAAGAGCAAAGGAGGAACTGTGAAGAAGAGGCACTGTGTGTAAACAGATATAGTTCTGGGGAAAGCAAAGGCAGTACTGTGAAGGGGCTTGAGCTGTTTCTTTCATAGTAAGGCCGCCTGTCCACGGACGCGATATTCCGCCATTGGGGAGGAGGGGGAACACTGTAAGATCTGTGTGATGAGCCTATCTAATTGATAGGCTCACTGCGGAGAATTGCGGTATGCCACAATTTTAATAATGCGAGCAGAGAATCGTTATCATTCTCCACTTGTGGAGGTCGGGCTGCGTTTTCCATATGTGATGTCCGCAGGCATTTTCTCACTGCAGATCTTGCTATGACATCTTTTCCGTGGACAGCCAGCCTAGTTGGTTGATCCTATTAGAAAAGGGCAGTAGGGGAGGCCATAAGTGAGTGAGGGTGGGCCTGTGGCTGCTCAGGGGTGGGCCTGTGGCTGCTCAGGGGTGGGCCTGTGGCTGCTCAGGGGTGGGCCTGTGGCTGCTCAGGGGTGGGCCTGTGGCTGCTCAGGGGTAGGAAGGCGAAGAAGAGGGACAATGTGTAAATGTAGGAGGACTTGGGGAGAACAGAGACAGTACTAGAGAGAGGTCTGGGATGAGTCTTTTTCACAGTATCTTATAACTACTAATAGAAAATTAAACGGATGAAATAAAGAAAATAATAATATACATGTTTGAGTAATTTAATTGCATTTAAAACATTTTTGTGGCAGGTTTATCATACTAAGGCCCTCTGCATGTTGAATCTGGCTGTGGCAGCAGCGGCATCCGCACGTACCTGCTCTGTCACAGTCTTTTCTGTACTGTGGGTGGTCTCGGCCGGTCGCTGTTGCACGTGCGCAGTACAGATTATTTTGTATTCTTTTTTCTTTTTTTTTTTTTTTTTTTTTTTAGCCCGCGTCGTCGCTAGGCGTTGATGCCGAATTCACGACCTGTCCGCAATGTTCATTGCGGACGAGCCACGAGTTGGATGGCTGTCAGTACGGAGCCCGCATGAAAATGGAGCATGCTGTGATTTTTTTCCTTCGCGAGCGGAAATCGCTATTGATGGATCCAATGGACAGCGGATCTGCTTAGGAAGTAACGGGCGTTATTTGCTGTGGATTCGCAGTGCGGACGCTGATTCCGCAGCAAATATCCGCCCGTGTGCTGGAGGCCTAACTTCTACTTTGGACCCCAGAAGAGAGTTGGGATTCTTCTTTCTCATCTCTTAATAATTTAATATTGGATCAGTTTATTTTCGGATCCGGCTTCTCGGTTACTTTTCTTCATAGTCTCTCTGCCCTTCTTTGTGCCTCACCGTAATCCATGTTCCTCCATTTACATGTGCGCTTGTAACAAATGCTCTGCCACGAAACAGACAACAAAAGACCGAGGCGCTTTGAGGTCTTGAGTGTCAAACCAGGACGTGTAGTGATCACAGCGCTGCGCTGTCCCCAAAACGTCAAACATTAAACACTCCATCCGCCTCTTTAAAGACGTTATTGTAGTTTTGTGCTCGGTGGCGAGGGCCCTTCACAGGAGCTGATTCATCTGCACTGCTTTTCATAAGGTCTTTCTAGAATATTGCTGGATCTTATCTGTATCGGCCTCGTTTGGCACTTTGCATGTCTGCTGGCCGAGGCGGGGGCATATTCTATTAGCTGGATTATTGGAAGGATGTAAAAATAAAAATCAGTCTCCAAAAGAGCAAAGACCAAAACTAGAAGGTGATTTTAGACACTCTGTCTGAAGTTTGGCATTGTGGTTGCCCTGATGAGGTTACATTGAGTCCCACCAGTTGTGCGACCAAATGTGGTGACGGTCAATCTGCCCGGAGAGGGGCGGCAAACTGCAACTTTTGTGCATCACAACATTGTATGAAGTCTTGTAGGAAAATGTCAAGCAATTGAATCCTACAAAACTAGAATTCTCAGAGGGGGCAGTTAAAGTCAACTTAGGTAGGATAAAGCCCAATTCACAGACGTGACTTATACTAAAACTATAAATTTTATTAAGATAAAGTTAAAATACGAATAAGGGCACAACACTAACATACACAAATGAACCAGGTGTCATAGACCACTTATTATCCGTGGCAACCTGGATTATGACACTCAATAATTATTTAAGTCTAAATAAACAGACACTCCACCAAGACAAGGATTACAAGACCCTCAAGGTATCGGGGGGGAGAGAAGAGGGGATGAATGACGGCTCATTTGATTATTATTCTATATGAGCTTGGTAGAATTCTTTGAATGTTCTAATCCCCACTCAGCCCCTATAAAGGATCGTATTGGGTGAGTATTTAATTTGTGACCTAGATCGGTCGTGTGAGGTCCTGATACAGGTACCTAAACTAGGTGCTTTGGGTCCTATGTGAAAGATCTCTGATGAAGTATTAAAGCACAATCACCGGACACCAATGCTTCTAGAGCACCCAAAATATACGATTTAAAGTGGAGCCAGTTAGGGCCGATTTCAGCCCAAAAGTATGTTATAGTGGGAATGTATTCTCTCCAGATGTCAAAGAAAATACAAGTAGGTAGCTTGATGGTATCTGCTTTCAGTAGTTGATACGTGAAATCAGTACTTAGACTTAAATACAAGACAGTAGATAGCCAAGAGAGGATGTATTTTCTCCTCTATATGCTAAAAACAGTTATAGGATAGTAGTACAGTGATGGTGACTGCCTTCAGTAGTTAATACGTGAAATCAGTACTTTGACTCTACGCGTTTCACCACATGATTTTTGTGGATCGTCAGGAGATGTAGTACTAAACTGTAGATCTACAGTTTAGTACTACATCTCCTGACGATCCACAAAAATCATGTGGTGAAACGCGTAGAGTCAAAGTACTGATTTCACGTATTAACTACTGAAGGCAGTCACCATCACTGTACTACTATCCTATAACTGTTTTTAGCATATAGAGGAGAAAATACATCCTCTCTTGGCTATCTACTGTCTTGTATTTAAGTCTAAGTACTGATTTCACGTATCAACTACTGAAAGCAGATACCATCAAGCTACCTACTTGTATTTTCTTTGACATCTGGAGAGAATACATTCCCACTATAACATACTTTTGGGCTGAAATCGGCCCTAACTGGCTCCACTTTAAATCGTATATTTTGGGTGCTCTAGAAGCATTGGTGTCCGGTGATTGTGCTTTAATACTTCATCAGAGATCTTTCACATAGGACCCAAAGCACCTAGTTTAGGTACCTGTATCAGGACCTCACACGACCGATCTAGGTCACAAATTAAATACTCACCCAATACGATCCTTTATAGGGGCTGAGTGGGGATTAGAAAATTCAAAGAATTCTACCAAGCTCATATAGAATAATAATCAAATGAGCCGTCATTCATCCCCTCTTCTCTCCCCCGATACCTTGAGGGTCTTGTAATCCTTGTCTTGGTGGAGTGTCTGTTTATTTAGACTTAAATAATTATTGAGTGTCATAATCCAGGTTGCCACGGATAATAAGTGGTCTATGACACCTGGTTCATTTGTGTATGTTAGTGTTGTGCCATTATTCGTATTTTAACTTTATCTTAATAAAATTTATAGTTTTAGTATAAGTCACGTCTGTGAATTGGGCTTTATCCTACAAAACTGTAGAGTGTAATAATGAGGTTTTATTGTAAGAAGGTTAAAAAAAGACCTGCCCCTTTATTAGACCCCGGCCCTTTCACAATCGGAGCTCCCCTGTATGGGAATTCTCCCCGTGACCCCGGAGCATAAAATCACGTCACAAGTGTTTCCTGGATTAGGTTCATTGTGAATCCACTTTAGATGGGAAAATCCAGGGACCTGAGTGACTTCCAACCAGGGCGGTCATCGGCGCTTGACTAGCCGGGTCTCACTGCCAACCGCGGGAGGTTTTCTCATGTAACGGTGTGGGGGGTATACAGAGAATGTCATAATCGGAAAAAAAAACTGAATGATCATTCACTTTCACTCGTTTTAACGATTTTTTGAATGATAATCATTACGTCTTAATGCAGCATAAGGGATATAGTTCCATGTTTATCTGATGGGCGGACTAAATCAATTATGCGATTGAGGTGTACAGCATTTCTGCAAAATTCCAAGTCCGGAAGGCCAGTTCCTGCAAGGGTTTTTGGTTTAATTAGGGTTGTGTATCGGACCCTGCAGCCTTTATCTTGCCTTATACATTGTTATAACTAGAGATAAGCGAAGTTACTCGTTTAGGGCGTTTTTGCACTCAAGCACCACTTTTTCCGAGTAACCGATTACTCGGGCAAAAAGATTCGGGGGGTGCCGGGGGTGAGCAGGGGGTGGCAGAGGAGAGTGGGGGAGGGGGGGGGGAGAGAGAGCTCCCCCCTGTTCCCCACTGCTACCCCCCGCCGCCCCCACGAATCTTTTCGTCTGAGTAGTCAGTTACTCGGAAAAAGCGGTGCTTGAGTGCAAAAACATGGGGATAGTTTAATAATTGCAGAACCTACTGATGCATCTATAGTTTTATTGAGAAGCTCCGATGTGGAGTTGGAAGGGACCCACAGGGTCATCGGGTCCAACCCCATGCAGGTCCCTTCTGGTCTTCATATTCCCATTTCTTACTAATGCAGCCCAAGCTTTAACACCTCGACTTTAGAAGAAAAGAGTCTCCATCTAGTTTAGAATGGGGCAACGAAGTTAAAATTATAAACGCATTTGAAAAAAACTAGAAACTTATGAGATGGAAGCTTCTAGAAATACCAGGATTAGAGATGAGCGAACCTACTCGGCCACGCCCCTTTTTCACCCGAGTGCCGCGATTTTCGAGTACTTCCGTACTGGAGTGAAAAGATTCGGGTGGCGCCGTGGGTGAGTGGGGGGTTGCGGCGGGGAGTGGGGGGGGGGGGAGAGGGAGAGAGAGAGGGCTCCCCCCCTGTTCCTCCGCTGCTACCCCCCGCCCGCCGGCGCCCCCCAAATCTTTTCACCCGAGTACGGAAGTACTCGAAAATCGCGGTGCTCGGGCGAAAAAGGGGCGTGGCCGAGTAGGTTCGCTCATCTCTAACCAGGATGGTATGGATGTATGGTCCAGAATGAACACCCATGACTCGTTGATTGGCGATAACACCCTTCATCTCCTGACCCATACACTCCAGCTGAGAGAGATCGGTACTTTTTCTGTTTCAGATCATATATTATCTTATTGGGAAGCCTTTCTTCTCACAGTAGAGATGGAAGCAGAATTGATTGTTTTTATATTATCCACTTGTCTATAATTTCCTTTTTCTCTTCCTTCTTCATTTCCCTTAAAATTAATAAATAAGGAATATATATGAAAGGCACACGGGATAATTCTTCTTCTCCCTAATTGGTTATTGTAAACAGGCGGTGTAATGGCCTTGTTGACACTTTGTTCTCTCCGGCATCCTGGCTGCCGCACTAGTTCAGCCGCCCTGTTTTCCAGAACCTGCCTGCCACTTTGCATGTAAATTGCGCCTTCTAGTGACTTTACTGTCTACCTTCCATAGTGATATTTTTTCTAATGCCTTTCCAGTGATTAGATGTCATCTACATTCCCAATGATATCACTTCTTCATTCTTCTGTGGCAATCATTTGCCATCGTTACGCCTTTGAACCAGAGATTAAATTACTTGTTAGCGCTTTTTTCAGAGTCGTTAATTATTTACGTACCGCTCGCTTGGTTGCCCTTAAAACCGGAGAAGTATGTTGCTAGAAATAGGATTTTTATTTGGGTCTTAAAATGCCATGGCGCTCAGCAGACCGGGTTCCTTCAGCCCGGGACGCTGCCGCTCGTTCCGGAGTAATATCACCCCAGAGTGTTCTTTCTCGAGCATTGCGCTACTTTTTGCAAATAGATTTGTGCCTGACACAGAACTCGCCCCGGCGGCCTCTTGTCCACCTCTTGTTTTATTGCTTGTCTGAACAACATCAGGCATTGATGCCTAAGAGGACTGCGGAGAGCCGAGAGCGATGGACGGAGCCCCCAGAGCTCACAACGGACTTGTACTTTGGCAGCATACTCCTATATTTCCTCGCCGTGTTCGTGTAACGCAGGTCCAGAGATCAATAATTGAATTTCTGTCGGCAGCCATTAGTCATCAGGCCGTTATTCTCCTGTCATTCCTCCTCTGTATTAATAATTACAGAGACGTTCCTTTAATCCAGCATCCAATAATCCAGAAAATATGATTATTCGGCACTTGTTTGTAGCACAGACCTGCGATATAATGTACAACCCCAATTCCCCCAAAAATTAGGCTGCTGTGTAAGGGCTCCTGTCTACGAAAGATATTGCATTGCATTGCTTGCAGTGATAATCCAGCCGCGAGTAATGCAGTGCACGCTTTCCATAGACTTAACTATGGAAAGCGCAGCCCCCTGTCCACGAGCGGAGAATCACAGCGATTCTCTGCTCGCGGGACTCAAATCGCAGCATGGTGCGTTTTGCCGCGATTCTCCGCGGTGATTTTTCCACCCCACCCGTGGACAGGGGGCCTAAAATGTTAACCCTTTCCAATCCAATTTTGGATTCAGGGTTTCCTAAAAGGCTTTCTCTTTTTGCTGTTATACAATGGTGCCATCTGCTGGCTAAAGCCAGTGTGTGCGCCAGAGAGGCTCCGACAGCAAAGTGGCTGGCAATAGACAGTAAGAATACCTTGTCAGACATCTTCTGACATTGGAGCTGTACAAGCTCCAATAAGAATCTGGGAAGACGTCAGACAGTGGATTGGAAAGGGTTAATGTTAATAAGAATAGAATGATTTGGAAATCTCATCTAACCATAATTTATCCACAGTAGAGCATAAAACACATCAGATGGGGAAGGGAGACATTTCTCCATCTCATTAAAAAAATAATTGATTTAAAAATTGATGGCAGCAGCACATCTCATAAAATTGGGCCAGGACCGTGTCTGCCATTGTGTAGCATCCTCTCTTCTGGGAAGCGAGGAGACCAATTGCTGGAGTTTGGGGAGGGGAATGTTGTCCCATTCTTGTCTGATGGAGGATCCTGGCTGCTCAGCAGTCTCGGTCGTCTTTGCCGGATTTTATCTTTCATAATGCGCCAAATGTTTTCTATTGGTGAACAGTCTGGACTGCAGGTGGCCGGTTCACCCCTGGACTCTTCTTCTGAAAGCCATGCTGTTGTGATGGATGTAGTATGTGGTTTAGAATATGCAAGGTCTTCCTAGGGAAGAGAGAGAGTATTCAAAAAGATCTAGAAAAGCTTACACAGTGGGCAGCGACTAACAGAAGGGTATTTAACAAGGAGAAATACAAAGTCCTACATCTGGGCAAGAAAAATGAAAAAAGTACATACAGAATGGGAGGAATTGGGCTAAGCAGCATCACATGTGAAAAAGACTTGGGTATACTAATAGATCATAGACTGAACATGAGTCAACAGTGTGATGCAGCAGCCAAAAAGGCAAACACAATTCTGGGATGTATTAAGAGAAGCATAGAGTCTCGATCACGTGAGGTCATTATCCCCCTCTACTCTTTCTTAGTCAGACCTCATCTGGAATACTGTGTCCAATTCTGGGCATCCCACTTTAAAACAGACACAGACAAACTGGAGCAAGTTCAGAGAAGAGTTACCAAGATGGTGAGCAGTCTGCAAATCATGGCCTTTGAGGATCTGGGAATGTTTAGCTTGCAGAAGAGAAGGCTGAGAGGAGACTTAATAGCCGTCTACAAATATCTGAAGGGCTGTCACAGTGCAGAGGGATCAGCCCTATTCTCATCTGCACCAGGAAAGACTAGAAGCAATGGTATGAAACAGAGGGAGGAGACACAGATTAGATATTAGACAGTGAGGGGGATGAATGAGTGGAACAGGTTACCACGGGAAGTGGGGAGTTTTCCTTCAATGGAAGTGCTCAAACAAAGGCTGGACAAATATCTGTCTGGGATGATTTAGTGATCCTGCACTGAGCAGGGGGTTGGACCCGATGACCCTGGAGGTCCCTTCCAACTCTACCATTCTAGGATTATAGGAAAGAGACATTGTCTGGATGGAGCAGATGTTGTTTTACAGCCTCTCTATACAGCTCAGCATGGATAGTGCCTTTCAGGATGTGTAGCTGCTCACGCCATAGGCACTAATGCAACCCCATACCGCCAGAGATGCAGGCTTTTGTACTGTGTGCTGGTAATAAGCTGGATGGTTCCTCTCCTCTTGAGTCCGCAAGACATGGTGTCTGTGGTTCCCAAAAAGAATTTCAAATTCCGATTCCTCTAAGCGCAGAACAATTTGACATTTTGCTTCAGTCCATTTTTAAGTAGCTTTGGCCCAGAAAAGACACCAGTGTTTCTGGATTGTGTTGATATTTGGCTTCTTGGCATAATACATTTTTAACCTTCATTTGTGGATTGCACGGTGAACTGTGTTCACAGACAATGATTCCTAGTTGTCCCTTTGTCTGTTATTACAGATCTCTGCAGCTCAGTCTGATGGGACTGAGCTGCAGTACCAGGCACAGCCACTGCATACTGTAAGGCACTGTGCCCAGTAAACATTGAAGGGGATGTAGCGTTAATGAGCTCCTTTATTCAGTTGATTTTCATGGGTCCTGGAGGGATATCTGGTATTTGTGATCCATCCATATTGTCCCGGAGAGCCCCTGTAAATGTACCTGTTCTCTCTCCATGCTTGCTGTTTTAGTGCACAGCTGCATCTCCCTCCTTTGTGTCTTCTATATCATATATTGTTCCAGATTGATTGTTAGGTGACTGAGGAGGTTATTAAAAGCTACAGAGATTGTGCAGGTAGGAAAAGGGCAACTAGAGGATGCTGGGGAGTAAGACCCTATGCCCAAGTTTCATACATTTATATGCAGAGTTGGGCTGTGACCTGTTGGTGCCCAAAACAATCAAACATTCCCCTTTTTGATTCCTTAATAGCTGTTGAATGGACGATCATTGATTTAATTACCTTTGGTTCCCCTTATATATAGTATGGGGCTCCGCGTCCCCCCCCCCCACCCCTGTGGGCTGGCCAGCCACCCTATCTGTGTCTGCAGTAGGGCCGCTGATGACTCCATTTCTTTCCTCTCTGAAGGCTTTTTCTTTAGGATCCATAAATGCTTCCCCCCCCCCCCCCCCCGTTGCGGCTTAGACGGGGCATCTGCCCTGCTTCTTACCCCACCCCTGCTTATCTGACCTGCTTAATGCCCCACCCCTGCTTATCTGACCTGCTGGTTTCTTTAGAGAGTTTCTAATGAGAAGCAAAGAAATCATCTCTCCGATTGACTGCTAGTGGGGAGTGCCGCTCTGAGATGGAGGGTGATTTTCTAGGGACTGTTGGTTATATCCTGTAGGCCCTGTCACATTACAGTGTAGGGTTAAGCTGCTGTATCTACTCCTACCACTGTTGGCTTCATCCACTCTCGGCTCGATTATTACAACTCGTTGCTGATCGGCCTCCCCTGCTCCAGACTCTACCCCCTCCAATCCATCCTGGATGCGGCAGCCAGGCTCATCTTCCTGTCCAGACGCTACTCGGACGCCTCTGCCCTGTGCCGGTCACTGCACTGACAGCCCGTTAAATACAGAATACAATTCAAAACTCACCACCCTCATCCATAAAGCTCTCCACAGCACTGCACCACCCTACATTGCTTCTGTCATTTCAATGCACCACCCAGCCCACTCCCTCGGCTTCGCTACCGAAATCAGACCAAGTGCCCTTTTAACTCGAACCTCTCATTCCCGCCCCCAAGACTTCTCCAGAGCAGTATCTGTCCTCTGGAATGCGCTACCTAAAACTTTCATGGCAATCACTGACACGCAAGACTTTAGGTGTGCTCTAAAACGCACCTCTTCAGGGAGGCGTACCATATCCCCTAAACCCAACCCCTCTGTACCCCGCCTGATAACATGCTCCCTGTCCTACTGACTGCAATTCCTGCCAGCCCCCATCAACCGCCCCCTGCAGTCATATCGATTCAGCCACCATACAGCCTGACCATTGTCTATGTGTATATCACCCCTCACTCTCCACCTCCCCATACCGTGCACATCTCCAGCCCCTTTACCTTCTGTATCACCCCACTATCTGTAGTATGTAAGCTGGTTGGAGCAGGACCCTCAGCCCTACGGTCTCCAGCAACTGATTACTACATGTAATATGTGGAATATGTTGGCGCTATATAAATAAAATTACTATTATTACCATGTGTGATACTGTGCTTCTGAGCTGTGTATCTAAAATCACAGAGAGGGAAATATCATACAGTCAAAAAAAATCACAGAAAGTGGCCATATACTCACGGATATGCTGATACAAGAGGGCAGGCATATATACCACATGCAGACGGCCAGACTGCTAAACGGAGGAGCCAGTAACGTGAGGACACTGATGAGCCACTCACACACCCTCCTTATACTGAGGGGGGGGGGGGCGAAAGTTTAGTGCTTATTCCTGCACAAAAGAGTAGATACAGGGTGTCGGACCATGTGGTACTTGTAGTGCACCATGCAGGCTTACAACATATTAGTGACGCCATATTTGAATCCAGCGGGTTGCCCTGCCCCCCGCATAGGTGAACCCCACCGGCACCCTGGGCTTCCCCAGCAGTCAAAGCCACACTTCAGGTTATAGATAAATACTGATAAATACGAGGTATTAGCTGAAATTTTGGCCAAAATACGTGAGCCCACAACCCTCGTCAGGGGTCCTCGCTTACTGATATGCTGATACAAGAGGGCAGGCTGTATCTAAGCTTATGAAGTGTGACATTATCTGCCAAGCTAATTTTATCCTGTGTAATACTGTCTGCCGGGTCACTGTATCTAAAGCTATTGGGTGTGATACTGTCTGCTGCTCTTTGTATCTAATCATGTCAAGTGTGATACTGCCTGTTGAGCTTTGTATCTCAGCCTATCGTGTGATGATATCGGCCGAGCCAATATAGCTGATTGTATCATGTGTGATACTGTCTGCTCAGCTGTGTATCTAATCCACTCGTACTTCCTGCTGATCTGTAAATCTAATCCCATCATGGGTGATATTATTAAGATACAGTTTGCTGATCTGATGTATCTCAACCTAACGTGTGATTCTGAGATGTGTATCTAATCCTATCATGTATGATGCTGTTTGCTGAACTGATTTATTAAAGTCTTTCATGTGTGATACTGTCTGCTGAGCTGTGTATCTAATCCTATCTTGTGTGATACTGTCTGCTGAGTCGTGTATCTAAACCAGTCATGTGATACTGTTTGCTGAGCTGATTTATTTAAGTCTTTCATATGTGATACTGATATATGTATCTAACCCTATCCTGTGTTATACTGTCTGCTGAGCCACTGTATCTAATCCTGTCATGTGAGACAATATATGTGGGCCTGCTATATCTAAGCTGATCATGTATGGTACTGTCTGTTGTTCTCTGTATCTAAAGCTATTAGGTGTGATGGTGTCTAGTGAGCCGTGTATCTAATCCTATTATGTGTGATACTGTCTGCTGAGCTGTGTATCTAATCCTCACCTGTGTGATACTGCTAATCCTATCATGTCTGCTAATCTTTGGCAAGTGGTGTATCTAAGGCCATCCTGTGTGATACAGCTGATCCTATCGTGTGGTAATCTGTAATGCGCTGTGTATCTAATCAGGTGATACTGTCTCTGAGCTGCAGTATTACTCCATGTCTTCTTTCTTCCTACAGACTTCCAGTGGGTACAAGGAGACGTGTGTGAGGTGCAGCTGATGGTCTACAACCCCATGCCGTTCGAGCTCAGAGTGGAGACCATGGTGAGTCCTCATGTAGCAGCGAACCCTAAAGGACAGCTCCAACCTTCTGTCTGTACCACACTCATACATTCTCATACTGCACTCCTACAGTGTCATACCGCACTCGTACAGTCTCGTATAGCAATTATACTGCACTCATACATACTCATACCGCACTTGTACAGTCTCGTATAGCAATCATACCGCACTCTTACAGTCTCATACACACTTATACAGTCTCATTCCGCACTCATACAGCACCTGTACAGTCTAGTATAGCAATCATACCGCACTCCTACAGTCTCATACACACTTATACAGTCTCATACAGCACCTGTACAGTCTAGTATGGCAATCATACCGCACTCATCCAGTCTCATACTGCACTTATACAGTCTCGTACCGCACTTGTACAGTCTAGTATAGCAATCATACCGTACTTGTACAGTCTCGTATAGCAATCATACCGCACTCATATTGCACTCATACAGTCTCATACTGCACTAGTACAGTCCCGTACCGGGCTCGTGCAGTCCCGCACCGCGTCCGTACAGCAATCATGCCGCACTCGTACTGTCTCGCATAGTCTCGTACAGCAATCATACCACACTCGTACAGTTTTGTACCGTATGTATACAGTCTCATACCGCACTCATCTGCCGCATGTTTTTTTCTGTGTACCTTTACTTTTCATTCCCATCCAGGGACATCCGTGTTTGGGCCACCACTAGTAATGTGGTTGCACTTCATATGCCAATCAGGGAATTCCTGAAGACAAACCTTTGATAAGTCCCCGTCTGTCTCCTTGGTGACTCCAGCTCAGGAGCGAGGTTGCAGGGACTGGCAATTGCGACTCGCCTGCCGCTAATCTCATGCATACGATGGCAGCGCCCATGAGAGTATTATGATGGTGTAAGAGAGTCCTTGATAAACCAAGATGGCTGCACTAGTCCTGCACATTGCATTAGTAGAGGATAGTCTAAAGGTACCTTTAACCCCTTGAGTGGCACGCCCGGAAGGTTTCCTGGACGAGCTCGACTGCCCAAAGCGATATAGCCTGGAAGATTTCCGGGCTATGTATCACTATGGGACCTGCAGAGCACATTGCCATAAGCTGTGGCATTGTGCTTTGCCTGCACAGACCCACACAGAGCAGTGCAGGACTTTGAAAAAAGAAGCAGGAGGATATTAGCGATCTGCCGGCAACCTCCCGCTTCTATTTTCAAGCTCCTGCACTGCTTTGTTTACAGGTTGCCACGGAGGCCTTTGGCTTGTCAGAAGCAGCCCGATGGTCCCTGTGGCAGGGAGAGCTGGTGCTTGGCTGTCAGAGAATAGGCAGGCACCAGCTCTTACACAGCAGAGAATTGAGAAAACCTCTGATCTCTGCTGTGTTAACCCTTTACATGCTGCGGTCTATACGACCGCAGCATGTAAAGGGCTGACAGGGAGGGGGGCTCCCTTTGTTAGGGAATGGCCGGGCAGCAGCTCTTACACAGCAGAGAATGGAGAAAACCTCCGATCTCTGCTGTGTTAACCCTTCACATGCCATGGTCTATTCGACTGCAGCATGGAAAGGGCTGTCACCATCGGACCCCCGGAATGTGATCAGAGGGTCCTGATGGGTCTCTGTGAAAGTCCCCTAAAGGGACCAAAATTTTTAAAAATTTGTAAAAAAAAAAATTTAAAAAGGTACAAAATTATTAAAAAAATAAAAGCACTTTTCTCCTTTTACTTTGTAAAAAATTAAAAACAAAATTACACATGTGGTATCCCTGCGTCGTAATGACCCGGAGAAGGAAGTTAGTACATTATTTAACCCCTTAATGACACGGCCCCCCCTTTTTTTTCCTTTTTCGTTTTTTTTCTCCCCCATAAAAAAAAAATCATAGCTCCTTTATTTATCCATCGCCGTTGCTGTATGATGGCTTGTTGTTTGCGGGACGAGTTATATTTTTCAATAGTGCTATTTAATGTACTGAAAAACTTCTACAAAATTCTAAGTGGAGTAAAATTTAAAAAAGACATTCCACCATCTTTTGGTGCGTCTTGTTTCTCTGGCGCACAAACTGCCACAAAAATGACCTGATAACTTTATTCTACGGGTCGGTACGATTACTACGATACCAAACTTGAATAGGTTTTTTTTTTTTGCTGCAGTAGTTGTATTTTTTTTTTTTTAAAGATGTAATTTTTTTACAATTATTTTCTGCTGCATCTTCTGCGCACAATACCATTTTTATTTTTCAGTACTAATCCGGAATACATACGATTTTTTGGTCGCTTTCTTGCATTTTTTCTGGGAGATAGAGTGACTGAAAAAGTGCATTTGTGGCGTTCTTTATTTTTGTTTCGGACTACGTTCACTGTGCGGGGTAAATAATGCGCTACTCAGACATTTACGGACACGGTGATACCAAAAATGTATTTTTATTTTATGATTTAGATTTTTTTATTATAGATATGGCAAAAGGAGGAGAATTTAAACTTTTATTACTTTTTTTTTTTTATAAACTGTGAAAAAGTCACGAAAAAGGAAAAAACTCTTACAATTTGGTATGGGCATAATCGTGCCGGCCTGTAGAATAACTTTAATATATTATTTATACTGCTTAGAGAATGCAGTGAAAAATAAAAATAAAAAACATGCAAAATTACAGATTTTGTTAATCCTGCCACTAGAAAAAATAGAATAAAAAACGATCAAAATTTTACATGTTCCAAAAAATTAGATAAATGAAGACTGGAGTTCCTCCCGCAAACAACACGGCCGTCTAGAGCTCCGGCAATGGGAAAATAAAATTACTCCGGCTCTTGGAATGCAGCGGCACAAAAGCAAACTTTAAGAAAAAAAAATGTTTTAAATGTACAAAAATAGCAAAACATAAAAAACCTGTATAAACTCGGTATCGCCGGAATCGTGTGACTCAGAGAATAACGTTATCACACTATTTATTCTGCACGCTGAACGCCGTAAACATGGAATCCAAAAAACAAATGGCAGGATTTCTTTTTTTTCCCCCAATCTCCCTACAAATTTTTTTTACAAAAGTTTTACAATACATTATATCTACCCAAAAATGATGCCATAAAAAAGTACAACTTGTCCTGCAAAAAACAAGCCCTCATACGGCCGTGTCAAAGGAAAAATGAAAAAGTTATGGCTCTTGGAACGTGACTGGAAAATGAGTTGAAATTCAATTATTAGACCATTTAAAAAACCTGCCCTGGTGGGTCTGAAGGGAGGAAAGAAACCCGCCCCTCAAGGGGTTAAACAGGGTGATTATTACCTGAATTGTCGTTGGAAACAGTGAATTTCAGCGGTAATCGTCTGGGGTACACGCGGCCACCAACAGGGCGCTCGCTGACAAATCGCTCCCTTCTTGGAGTCGCTTGGTTATGATTCGAGCTAAAAACAAAGCGACCGTCGGGCCGTTTGCATCAGAGCCGCTCAATGGTTGGGTGACGCCTGCTTACTGTGAATGGAGGCGGGCGGCGGGAACGATCTTTGGCTGCTCCGCTCCATTCCCTGAACGACCAAAGCACAGGAGCGACAGTCACTGGGACAGCTGTCAGGCACTTATGCATCCAAGTCCTCCCGTTTAAAGGTATCTTAAAGGGGTTATCCAGGCAACAGCCGCCGGGATACTTCGGGAGCGGAAGTGTAGTAGCCGGCACTCGTAATTGAAGGCACAGCTCTCATAGAAGTCATTGGGACCCCAGTCTACAATTACGAGCGCGGTCCACTACACAGGGATTAGAGAAGTGCCTCCACTCCGACCCCGGTGTATCCCTGCGGGCCCTGCCTGGATAACCCCTTTAAGACACTACACACTGCTCTGATTGGCCAGCGTTGCTCACATGAGCAGCCTTGGCCAGTTGGCGCAGCATGCAGTGTTTTAGACTACCAATACACAGTCTGCATTATGTAGTCAGAGCCGATACAGCCATCTGGGTTTGTCCAGGACTAGACGGGCACTTTTAGGTAATCTCCTTTAAGATAACCCCTTCAATATAGTAGCTGGGGATTCGGCCCCGACACCCCTGTCAACAGCTGACTTCATGGGGAAAGCTGCAGCCAGGCATCAGCGTGACGTGGAGGTTATTCTTGGGGTAGTCTTACATGGGCCGATAGTTGCCCGAATAATTGCTCAAGCGGCAGATTATGGCCGACTGTCGGCCTGTATAAACACGGCACCCAACAGGATGAGAAATCACTAAGTAGACGCTAGTCGTTCCGGTTCTACTCCGTGAAATGCAACGATTAGGGAGCAACTGTTTGCTCGGTATTAAAGGGGTTGTCCCGCGCCGAAACGGGGTTTTGTTTTTTTTTACCCCCCCCGTTCGGCGCGAGACAACCCCGATGCAGGGGTTAAAAAAACAAACCGCTCAGCGCTTACCTGAATCCCGGCGGTCCGGCGTCTTCATACTTACCTGCTGAAGATGGCCGCCGGGGTCTGCTCCCTCCGTGGACCGCAGCTCTTCTGTGCGGTCCATTGCCGATTCCAGCCTCCTGATTGGCTGGAATCGGCACGTGACGGGGCGGAGCTACACGGAGCCGGCATTCTGCATGAGCGGCTCCATTGAAGAGAGCAGAAGACCCGGACTGCGCAAGCGCGGCTAATTTGGCCATCGGAGGGCGAAAATCAGTCGGCACCATGGGAACGAGGACGCTAGCAACGGAGCAGGTAAGTAAAAAACTTTTTATAACTTCTGTATGGCTCATAATTAATGCACAATGTACATTACAAAGTGCATTATTATGGCCATACAGAAGTGTATAGACCCACTTGCTGCTGCGGGACAACCCCTTTAACAGGTAGTTGTTCATCTGTGAATGGGGGCCGGTGGCGGAACGATCTGCAGCTCGGTCCGCCTCCATTCCCGAACGACTATTGCTCCTGTGTGAAAGCAAAGGAGGGATAGTCAGTGGGACCAGCGGTGTAACTATAAGGGATGCAGAGGATGCGGTTGCACCCAGGCCCAGGAGCCTTAGGGGGCCCATAAGGCCTCTCTTCTCCATATAGGGAGCCCAATACTATGAATAAAGCATTATAGTTGGGGGCCCTGTTACAAATTTTGCATTGGGGCCCAGGCGCTTCAAGTTACGCCTCCGATTGGGACGGCTGCCCGCTCAGTCATCCCGTTTAAAACCACCCTTAATCCCGCTCCTTTCTGGCCTATAAGGAGGGTCTCGAGAGGCAACCCACCCATATGCCCTAACAATCTACGCACACCTGGGTTGCGCTGATGGGACAACTCCTGTAAAAATAGGGAGCAATTTTTCATGTAATGCAAATAAGCAGAAATGGAAGTGACAAACCTTCTCTGCCCTTTTCCTATGACAACACTTCCTGACCTCTTCCCACACAGCTCATTATTATCATATGGACACAGAAACTCTCAGCAGCCACTGTTTTCTTTGTGCGCAGGTAACAAAATAATCCAACCTGCCATTAGGTCTGTTATCCCTATGGTAACACTGCCAACGCTCAGGAAGTGTTGTCTGGGGGATACAGATGCAGAAGCTTTTTTCACCGTAGATTTACACATTTTTGCTGTCCCCACGTCTTCTCTAAGTTCTCCTTTAAACTCTGGAGTGACGACCTCTGCTACATGACATCGATATTTTTCAGGCCTGCTGACTCTATACAATTAGAGGATAATAGATTTTACAAAAACCCTTGCTAAGTAGAACGGCGAACGAAGCGGTTAATAAGGCTGCCGAAAAACCACAACGGCGACTTAAACGCCCGATAATAAATAATCACCCGGGAGAAACTTCTATATCAGGAAGGTTAATTTCAAGCTCCGAGGCCTCCTGATAAAGTCGCCTGTCAGGTTTTTATGGTTTTAATGATGAGCGCAGAACAAGCGGCTGGCAGAGACGTCCCCGCGCACGGGGCTGTGTGCCGGAATATGTATCTACAACCACAAGACACGCCGGGCCGCTGTGAGGAGTGTAAATAAATAATGAGAAAAAAGAATAAAAAGATTTTAGAGATCTCCTCTTCCCATATATCATCCACAGTAGAAGATATCAGAGGGGGAGGGGAGACGTTCATCCATCTCATTAAAAAAAAAAAAAAACTAATTGAGAAATTGATGGCAGCAACACATCTCACCAAAGTTGGGGCGGGGCCGTGTCTGCTATTTTGTAGCATCACCTCTTCTTTGTAGAACAGTCTGTAAACGTCTGGGAACTGAGGAGACCGATAGTTGGAGTTTTGGGAGATGAACGTTCTCCCATCCTTGCCTGATGGAGGATTCTATCTGCTCATCAGGCCTCGGTCGTCTTTGCCGGATTTTATCTTTCACAATGGGCCAAATGTTTGCAATTGGTGGAAGGTCCGGACTGCGGGCGGCCGGTTCACCCTCGGATTCTTCTTCCATGAAGCCATGCTGTTGTGATGGATGCAGTATGCGGTTTGCAAGGCCTACCCTGAAAGAGACGTCTGGATGGAGCAGATGTTGTTCTGTAACCTCTATATACTGCTCAGCATGGACAGTGCCTGTCAGGATGTGTGCGCTGCCCATGCCATAGGCACTAATGCACGCCCATACTATCAGAGATGCAGGACTGTGCGTTGATATAAGCTGGATGGTTCCTCTCCTCTTGAGTCCGCAGCACACGGCATCTGTGGTTTCCAAAAAGAATTTCACACTTTGATTCCGCTGACCACAGAACAGTTTTCCATTTTGCCTCGGTCCATTTTAAATGATCTTTGGCCCAGAGAAGACGCTGACGTTTCTGGATTGTGTTGATATACGGCGTCTCCTTTGCATGGTACAGCTCTAACTTGTATCTGTGGATTGTATGGCAAACTGTGTTCACAGACAGTGATTTCTGGAAGTATTCTGAGCTCATGCAGTGATTTGTATTACAGAATCATGTCTGTTTATAATATAGCGCCGCCTGAGACCCTGCAGACCTCGAGCATCTAATATTGACCATCAGTCTTGTCCCTTCTGCACATGAAGTTCTCCAGATTCTCTGACTCTTTTGATGATGATATGTGCTGTAGATGACGGGATATTCTTCGCAATTTTTAGATGCAGTTTTTCACAGATTGGTGAACCTCTGACCATCTTTGCTTCTGAGAGGCTCGGCCTCTCTAACATGGTCTTTTTATATAGTCATGTGACTTAGTAGAAAAATTCACCCTCCAGTTGTTTTTCATTAGTACCGTTTACTTTTCCCGCCTTCTGTTTCCCCATCCCACTTTTGTGAGATGTGTTGCAGCCATCTATTTCTAAATTAGTTAAGTTTTTCAAGTACCGTATATACTCTAGTATAAGCCGACTTTTTCAGCCATTTTTTATACTGGAAAAGCCCCCCTCAGCTTATACTCGAGTGAGGGTCCCGAAAAAATGTAAAAAAATCTATACGTGCCCCTCCACCGCTGCCAGAAGCTCGGCGCGTCTTGCCCCTTGGGTCCCGTCACTGTAATGAAGTTCTTTCAGCAGGTGGGGCATTGAGTGACAGCTGAGCCCTGCCTGTGATTGGTCACAGCGCTCAGTCAATCACAGACAGTGCTTAGCTATTCATTGAAGTCATTGAATGGCTGAGTGGTGCCTGTGATTGGCTGAGTGCTCAGCCAATCAGTCTCAGCCCCTTCAGCAGGTGGGGATTTTAAATCCCCGCCTGCTGAAAGAACTTAATTACAGTGACGGGACCCAAGCGGCTAGACGCGCCTGAGCCCCGGTAGTGGCGGAGAGGTAAGTATAGATTTTTTTAAAAATTTTTTACTAAAACTAGGGATGATTTTGAGGGAAGGGCTTATATTTAAAGCCCTTCCCTGAAAATCACTGACTACTCAAGTCAATAAGTTTTCCCAGTTTTTTTGTGGTAACCTTAGGTGCTTCGGCTTAAATTCGGGTCGGGTTATACTCGAGTATATACGGTAAATGGAATACTGTCTCCCTTCCCCTTTCTGATATGTTCTATTTTGAATAAAATATGGTTATATGAGATTTCCAAATCGCTGCATTCTTTTTCTTTTTTTTCTACCTTTATGTACATTTTACACAGCGTCCCAACTTTTGTTGTAAATCCCCATCTGTATATGCAGGCAGGGGAGCTGTTCATGTAATGGTGATCACTGCACAGAATTTATCGGCCTCCGGTAATACCGCCGTGACCTCCTCGATTCCTAGAACTCATAACACATTTAAAGGAACGCTGTACAAAACGGATTAGTGGCATGAAGGCTGCTTTATAGCTGAGGGTCACGGACCCCGGGGCCCTGTGTTGGGTTTCAGTACACAGACGTCAGCGGCCTTAACAGGCCTGTAATGGATGTCGCCTCTTCTCCTCTTTCCTCCCTTTTCCCATACGACATATTTCTGAGAACTTTACTTCCAGGCAAATGAGAGAAATCACGGCGCGGGTTACAGTGACCGGGGAGCCGCGGTGGCCGTCCTGACAATGTCAGCAGAGTCCTTCGCAGCTATTTTTGTTGTTTTGTGTCATCTCTGGTATTAATTGCCTCGGCAGAGAGAGAGGTTTTTTTTTTTGTTTTTTTTTTCCTTTTACATCATCATCATCATCGTTGTCGTTGCTGTTTAACTATGTAATGTCCAAGATATCCGCGTGTCCGGCTGCCGGCCATCAGCAGAGATAAGAATCCTGCATGTCTCTCAGCCGACGGACGCCCTGAGTATTCGCTCCGCAGACAACAATAGGCGCCTCCTCTCCGTAGCGCCCCGTTACTTCTCCCGCAGACAAGACCCCAACATTGCTGCGGCTCAATTTAAAAAAAAAAAAGATTTTTGGTGTCACAAGCAATGGTTTATATCGTTGAGACGCAATCGGAGGATAATTCCGAACACATTGCCGTGTCTGGAGGGGTTTGTCCCTTAACCCTTTAATGACCAGACACTTTTCAGTTCTTCATTCTTATATTTTTTATCATTCCTTAAGACTTTTTTTTTTTCCCGTCTACCTAGGGCTTGTTCATTGTGCGGCGAGCTGTACTTGGGGCCATTATGGGTACATATAATGTATTTTATACGTTTTATTATTTTTCAGAAGGAGGAGGGGACAGGGTGAAGAAAAACATCAATTCTGTCATTTTGTTTTTCGGCGTTCACTAAGCGGTATAAATTATATGAGAAGACTTTTTTTCTTGGGGCCGGTATGATTATGGAAATGCTAAAATAATTTTTTTAGCTTTTTTTGCTTTTGTGCAATAAAGGCCCTTTTTTAAAATAACTTTTTTTTTAATTTTTCCATCAATAGAGCTTGTTTTTGCATGATGAGCCGTAGTTTTTATTGGTACCATTTTGGGGTTTAGATGTTTTTTAGAGCATCTTCTTTGCAGTGGCAAAATAAAAAAAAACAAAACTACATTTTGGCTCCTTTTGCTGTGTGGGATATAAAGTGTATTCGATTTACTGTTTGAGTCGTTAGGGATGCGGCGATATCAAACACGTATTTTTATTCCTATTCGTTTGTTGCAAAAAAGGTACAGTCCACAGAAAAAGTTTTTCTCATTTTTTTTTTTTACTTGGATATTTTTTTGCCCCTTTAAGATATGTCCCTACAGGGAACATGAACATGCGATCTTATGATTGCTCAAATAATGTAGTGCAATACTTCTGTACTGCGGTGCATTATCCCTTGTTTTTGCTATCACTAGATATGGCAGACCCAGAGGTCGAAGTCAGGTGTCCGGTTGCAAGATCCATGATTGAATGGTGGAGGGTCTATGATGTCACATAGGAAACTCACTCCCCCTATTAACCACTTGCATTTCGCCATCAACGATATCCTCCCACCTCCTCACTGCAGGCTTACTGCATCCATCGAATAAGGAGGAGATTGAATGGAGCGGCGGCTGGGTATGCACAGTGCTGCTCCACTCACTGGAATCAATGGGACTGCTGGAAATCGCCAAGTACAAAGCACTCATCAGGTTGTATCAGACCCTTTAAAATGAATGGAGCAGGGGCCACACATGGGCAGCCAGTGCTCTGTGCGGTCTGACGCCACTGTGCATAGGAGAAGTAACCTCGCAGTAACAAAAAGGGGGAGACAGGATCCCTATTCTAAAGAAAGAATAATAATAGTCCGACACTTCCTGTTCTCTAGAGAAAACTTCTCAGCTGTCATCTCATTATCATCACAGGCAGGATTACACTGAGAGGTGACTCCTATATATAGATAACACAGGATTTAACATTCACAATAAATTGTCATAGCTCACCTCCTCCCCCTCCCTGTAGAGGTCACAGAGCAAGCTACAAACACTCTCCCATGGACCTCTATAGGTGATTTTTCAAAGCTTACCCCCTACCTTTTTCTGTACAGGTCGCAAAGCAAGTCCACAACACTGTCTCATGGAAGTCTATAGGTGATGGTCACTGCTCACCTCCTTCCTCCGCCCATGCAGATCAGAGAGCATGCTCACAACACACTCCTACAGAAGTCAGCGAATCATCTCCAGACCACAGGTTCCTATAGGCCATGTGGCGTCTGTAAAGCAAACCTTTTAAAGGGGTTGTTCCAGGAAATGCACAGGACAGGGGATAACTTTCTGATTTGTGGAAGTTCAACTGCTGAAGTATTGGTCATGCATGCATGTGCCCCACTGCTCCATGAATTTAATTGAGACAGCTGGACATACGTGAGCTCAAGCCCTCGGCCATCTTCGGTAATCCAATTGAAATGAATGGGGAGGAGGTGTGCAGGCCATTCGAACACATTTGAAATCTCTATTCCTGTGGTTGTTGGGATCCCAGCGGCCAGATCTCTGTAAATCATATAGTTACCTGTGGATAAGGAATAACGTCATTTCATGGACTGACCCCTTTAATGCTGTTAACAGCAGCTCAGACAAGATAGCTGCCCCCATAATCATGTGCCGAATAAGAAAACTGAATCAGATGAAGTAAAATACATGAAAAAACATCCACAATCAGAAAATAAAAATCAGTGAAAAAAAGGAAGAAAGAAACTTAGAGAAAAAAGTCTAGGTGGCACATCCCCTTTAAGACAAAAGCTGTCTGGTCCCTAAGTGGTTAAAACACAACTCTCGCCTCCTTATTCTGACCAGATTTAATCTTATACGCTCCCGAAGGAAAAAAACCCACATCAAAGCGAGTGCAGATTTATTTATTTCTGTAATTATCATTAGTGAGACAATGCGCACGTTAAATACACAAACAGTGAAAGAGCCGCTGATTAAAAAAAGGCCGAAATCTGCGTAATTAGTAATTGTACCAATCATGATGAATAAAACATGGCAGATAAATCTGAGCCGTCGTCAAACGATAGAAACATGAGGCCTGTGCAGCATAGAGGGCGACGTCTGGAAGAGGGACTCTTCATTTTATGGCACCGATGGGGGGGGGGGGGGGGGGGGGGGGGGGGGGCGAACCCCACTTTGTGAATGGATTTCCCTTTAAATTACATTTTTTTTTGTTATTTTAGAAATGCAAATGAGTTCTGAAAGAATCCTCCATAGCGCCACCTATTGAAAGGGAGCTTTCCTATCAGTTAGTATTTAGCTTTTTAACAAGCCTTTTAACAAAACTACAGGCGTGAGCTGAACCAGAATCCCCATGTACAGGAAGACGTTCCTTGTCCTCATCAGTGCACAGTAGGCTTCTGGTGAGCCCGGTGGGCTAATGATTCTTTATGGAGAGCATCACAAGGGTGTAGGGAGGCTTATAGGCCATGCAATGCTCCCTGGGAAAAAGTTATGCAAATGAGTGATGAAATAATCCTCCACAGCGCCACCTATTGCACAGTAGCGGCCCTATGAGTCAATATCCGACCTTGTAAACAGGCCTTGTAACATTAATAGTGCCGTAAGCCAGTCTCAGAATACCCCTGTACATTGAGCTGTTTCAGGGTTCTTGCCCGCTTATCAGCCAGTCTCAGATGAGGGGAAAACTCCTGAAACGGCTGTCTGTACAGGGGTATTCTGGTTTGGCTTCTATGCACTCATGTTACAAGGTCAGATATTGACTCATAGGGAAGCTACCTTCCAACAAGTGGTACTATGGAGGATAATACGATAACTCATTTGCATAGCGTTTTCCCAGGGAGCATTGCATGGCGTATAAGACTCGCTACATACTTCTGGTGCTCTCCACAAGGAGAAACATTATCCCCCCCTGCTTTTTGGCCTATAGATAGCAGATAGCACTACTAGGGGGTCCATGAGGTGGGATCGCTATTGCTTTGCGTTATTAAATACACAAACCTTACCCGCACTCGTTGGGATAAAGCACAGAAGTGATTTGGGTACTGTATAGAACTCCATGCACCCTCATCTTGGGAAATGATGGGGGGCCCAGCTCCTCAATATGACACCCCAGAAAGTCTTTTATGTAATGCTTGAGTAATTGCACAATGGAACGTTTTGCATATTTCTAATATACTTTGTGATCTAATTCCTCTCTATTTTCAAGATCTCTGCTTGCTGCCAGTGAATGACAACATTTTTTATTTTTATGCAGAGTCTGAATACCTGACTTAGTGCTGCTCAAATAGCAGTAGTTTGTGACAGTCTTGTTAGGGATTATACTATATAACGGCATATCAGTATAGGAGAGAGAGAAGGAACTGCACTTATACTTAAAGGGGGTTTCCAGGGGTAAAATTTTGATGAGCTTTTCTTAGTATAGGTCTTTAATATTTAATCAGCGGGGATCTGCCTCTTGGATCCCCCAACAGTCAGCTGTTTGAGGAGGACATGGTGCTCTCCTCTCAGGCCAGTGACATCATGTTCAGTGATCACATGGCCTAAGAGCAACTCAGTCCCAATTAAAGGGGTTTTCCAATTCTAAACTATTGCTGGCCTACCCTTAAGATTGGAAGGAGTCTTCCAGTTATCATCCCATTTGATGAGCTGTTCGCTGGGTCAGTGTGCTTGTACACAAAGCTGATTTCTGCAGGACGTAGCTCCCTTCTCACTGCAGTGGCCCGACTTAGAATTGCATGCGAAGCTGCCATTAATTTCAGTGTGAGCTTGGCCTGTAATAATAAGCTTGGCCACTGCAGAGGGAATGGAGCTGTCTGTTTCTTATACATATCAGCCAGCTCCTGGTGATACAGCGAACAGCTGACCAGAGGGGGTCACAGGTGGCAGACTCCCTCTGGTCTACCATTGGTGGTCTATTCTGCTGATAGGCCGTCAATAGTTTCTAACTGGATAACCCCCTTACCCTGTTAAGGACCACACACTGTAAATATACCATGGGTGGTATGTGGAGCAGGTTCTGGGGCCGAGTCCACTCCATACCTGGTGAATGCTGGCCGTTCCTGACAGCTGACACACGCCTGCAACTGCAGCGATTGACACTAGTTCTGATCACTGCAGTTAACTGTTTAGATGCTTCTATCAAAATTGACATTACATCTAAGTAGCAAACTGAATGGGGGTGCCCCTTTAGGCGCCTCATCGTATCCCTTTCCCCCACAACACGATTGCAAGGTGCTGATGTGCTCACATGGCAGCCTGGAGCCTAGGGAAGGCTTCCGAGGGCTGCCATGTATTGCAATGTATTAAGCTTTTCCACAGGTAGAGCTTAATAAGACTATTATTAAAAATACAGTATACTGCAATACCGAAGTATTGCAGTATATTGTAGAAACAATCCAACTCTTGCAAGTTTGTCTATTATTAGGACTAAAACAAACTTGAGAATAAGTTGAATAAAATGTTTACAAATTTTGAAAAGTAGAAGTTTGAAAAATCCTCCTTTTTCCCATTTTTCATGTCAAGCCCCTGGTTGCCCGTTTTTTGTTTGCAAGTACCGACACCTTGTCAGGGGGCAGATTCTATGCTATTTGGCATTATACTGATGTCACTTGTTCTGTTGTCACTCACTGGCTGTTCATCCCTACAGAGCAGCACCTCTGTGCTTCTCTCCTCCGTCCTCCTTACATTACAGGTATGGACCAGTTTTCCATTTCTCTTCCAGGGGCTGCTGACCAGCGGGGTGGAGTTTGAGTCTCTCCCAGCAGCGCTGTCACTTCCTGCAGAATCGGGCCTGTATCCAGTGACTTTAGTTGGCGTGCCCAGAACTACCGGCCAGATCACCGTTAATGGTAAGCACCAGTCTGTACGCTGAGGGTGCGTTCACACCAGGCAGTTGGGCTTCGGTAAAAACCACATCATGAAAAAAAATATTGGGGTTTTTGCCGTGTTTGTGGTGAAAAAAAAATGGTATGCGGTTTTTCACAACGTGGTTTTTATTTTATCCAAACTTCCTGGTGTGATTGCAAGCTCTGCGGGTCAGTAGTGTTTGTGTGCGTCGCTCTTAGCGTGCATTCACAATAGTGAGCTTCGAGACCTCGTTGTTTTCAGTGGGTCCATTTACATCACAAAGCGTAGAAGGATCTCAGCATGTTCTAGTTTTCTGCGAGTCCACAGGAGTCTCGCTGATTGTTTCCAGCGCACTTGCATGGAGACGGGCGTTAAACGCGAGTGCGATGGGATTTTTAATTTTTGCTATTTAATATGTGCTTTTGGGGAGGTTATGCGATTTTCTGGCACATTTAAATCCACTCACAGTGAACATCGCAATGTTACAAGGGCGATATAGTCCCGTGATTCTCAGACCGATGTCGCGCTCACCCATGTGAATGCGCCCTTAAAGGGATATCCCCGATTCATGTTTTATCACCTAGCCCTAGAACTGCTGAGACCCTCACCAAGCCTGAGAACAAGGACCAATGACAGCTGAAGGGTGAACACTTGTGCCCCTTCATTTCAGTGACCAGTTGGATCTCATAACTCAGCCCCGCTTACCCCCAGCCCCCCTGACCCCTTGCCTCCTCCCAAAAGTGCAGTTACTCCTTAAGCCTTTCCCGAAGAGGCTGTTTATCTTGATTCTTGTTAGTAATCCCACTGAACATCCTTTTGTCAGCCTCTCCTCAGTCTATCATAGAGAAGGCCTACACTCTAGGCGTACTGTACCTTTAAGAACACAATGTTTCATCCTTATGATGCTTCATAAACTGTGAATTTACTGAAATTTGCGAAGTTTAGAAAACTTTTTGTTGATGGCATAATTAATGTGTTTGCCCAGCCTTCTGTCTCTAAGATTTTCCAGCTCCTGCAGATGCTGATTGCATCGCCCTTTCTTGTATTTCGGGATGGAAGACAAATATGTACACGCCTCTCCGAGCCCGCTTGAATTACTTTACATTAATTTGTTTACTCCAAGACGAGAGATCGATCAAGATGACAAGTGGTTTAATTTATGCAAAAAGTACACCTGCTGAACGTGGGTAATGCAGTACCGTTATAATGCAATCACTGCATTTCATTCAAGCCAATGGACTTTAAAGGCAAGTAGAGGGACGAAGACAAAGTTAACACTAGGTTTCCAGCAGATTCTTCCTTTAGTGGATCGTTTAGTTTGGACAATCCCTCCTTTGTAGAAGGATCTCCCTGTTGGGGCTCACAGCAATTAGCTCTAATACAGTTGCAGATAGTCAGTTTTCTGCAGCGCCACCACAGGAAAAATGAAGCATTACACAATGCCCATTCAAATCAATGAGTTGCGTGCGTGGTACAGGTCAGGATGAGTCCTCCAGAGAGAGAAACCTTCTTTGTAACTGCTCTTTACTCTGGCCAAGAGAGTCAACAATTGTGATGAATCCGTAGATACCTTTAGATACCGTTCCTGAGATATCCCTCCTCAATATTGTTGCATGCTATATACAAAGTAACCATGGACTGTCCAATAGGTGGTCCACCTCTGTTTGTGGTTCGGACTCACTCCCTTCCCATTGCCTGAAAAATTGGTCCTTTCTGCCCTTAGTGATGTCTCCAGCTCCACCTGCTGAAGACGTCATGCAATCCACTGCAATGTTTGTGTGCAGATCTGAGCGATCAGGTGCATGCATGGTGACGTCAGTGCAGGTCATCACGCGTGTGCAGCGTCCCGTAGGGTGACCTGGACACAGGGCATACTGTAAGAAGCTGGGAGTGCAAGATGGACACTGGTCACGGTGGCACTTACTACCCTCCCTTCCCGAGGGGTGCACGTAGCCTCAGCCAGGGCAGCGCTGGGCCTCTTCCGGGCACTCCTCGGAAAGGGATGCCCAATAACTTTGCGAACAGCAATAGGGGTTGTCACGGATGACGCCACCATTCTGTTACCCACTGGAAAGACCCTTGGCGGTAAATAATTGAGCAGCAGACTGGAGTAACGTACCTCAGGTCCCTGGGAACGGTCAGGGCCTGGCAAAAATGTAATTTTGTATAAAGGCGTAGTTTACACAGAACGGACATGCAGGCAAACTACAATATTATAGTACCTCTACATGGTGATCTCTAGGCACAGGACAGCCGCGTAGGAACAGCAAGATTAAAGTACCTCTGCACAGGGATTTGGCCTTGACTCACCACCAACATGTTCAAGCTCTCTCTTGGGGTTCACTACTCCACCGTTACTGGCATACAGATATTCAGGAACCTCTCTTCCTCCTCCATTCTTCACCACATGGGAGCTGCAGGTACCCCCATGTGGCTGGCACTCTCAATGGAACTCCCAGAATCGAAGAACCAAAAGCCCTCTGACACACCCGAAGTACTCATATTTATATCTTCATTCACACCACGTGACAAGACAAATGGATACATTGCAAGCATCTCCCAGTCTCTTGCAAATTCTTAACTCCTCATTTGTTGCAGCTGTGCAATACACCTAACAGAATGACAAGACACTTTTGCACAGCGCACCTACACAAGACATTACATGTATGACAGTTATGGAGGGCCCAACAACATAGACTTCTGGCCACTACACATGCATTCTTTAAATTCTTTAAATGAGAATTTTCTAATACGGTATATAAAAAAATGGGTTTTCTAATCTTGACAACCCCTTTAAATGGGGTTTCTGGCTAAAAATAAACTTATCCCGGTGTAAGGAATGACATAGAATAATAAAATAGCCAATATTCCCTCTTTCACTGTCTCTTTGACATATCATTGCTGGCCAGGTTCCTTTTGCTCCATTCGAAATAAGGAACCAGAAGTGATAATGTCCCGTTCATCACTCACATGACCGCTGCAGCCAATTGCAGGCTTCAGCTGTCACATGCTCTTTATGCACAAATAGCCACTTAGGCCAGTGATTGGCTGCATCAGTCATGTGATCGATGAATGTGATGTCATCACTTCCTGTTTCAGTAGAGAACGGGTCTACAATGCTGAAAAAATTGAAAAACCTTTAACTCTTTAACGCCACAATATGTAAGTTTACATCTTGGGCACGTGGTACTTAATGCAACAGGATGTAAACTTACATCCTGTGGATCACACTAGCTCAGAAGTGAGCTTGCACCATCCCGCAGCTGGAGCTGACTCTGACTGACAATTAGCCTCCCACTGTTATCCACTTACATGCCACGATCAATGTAAGTTCTATGATGTCATCGGCCCTTCCTTATGTAAATGCGTTCCTCGATGATCAACTGTTCTCTGGGCCGATAAGCTTATGCACTGTGCTGATCTCTGCAGGAAGCGAACAGTTCCGTTCTCACTGCAGTGTCTGGACTTGGTATTTCATGCGTCTTCCATTCACGTCAGTGGGGACCTTACCTGTAATACAAAGCGTGGCCACTGCAGTGAGAATAGAGCTGTCTGCTTCCTGCAGAAATCACCTTAGAACATGACCACAGCTGATCGGCGAGGGTCTTGGGTGGTGGACAACTGCTTTTCTTCTATTGATGGCCCATCCTTGGTATAGACCAACAATAGTTTACGAATGGACAACCCCTTTAATTTCAGACTGACCAGGTACTAGAATAGACTTGGTGGATAATTAAAATGCCCCTAGGACTTGTCTTTACGCAGGAGATTCCAGTTCACCGTTATCTCTGACCAAACTGGAGCGTTATCTTCCCTTAGGTTTCTATCTCCAATGCTTTCTTCTTACATGTCTTTGAAGACTTGCCAGAGGCTCCCGGTGGTTCAGACACCCAGCAACGAAAGCGTTGTCTGTCTTTAGTATTCCATCCCCATGTTGGGTTTTGTAGCATCTAAGTATCAGAACTTCCCCAAGTCGCACGCGTCCCGGCATCTCAATAAATAAATTACCGAGAATCAGATGCAAATTTATAACTGCAAAAACATCTCCCAGCATGAAGACCCAACTATCGGGGAGAAGTAATGAGCTGTGCCTCAGGTGGGATCTTCATGTCCCTTGTACGTAAAGCAGCCTTCACATCAGTGAGCAAAACTGGAATTAAAGTATTAAGTCAGCGAAAGGATCTCAAGGAGCAGAATTCACTTTTACACCTTGATATACATTTATTCAGAAGGAGGATTTTGCTGGACTCGACCTCGGAGCTTTACAAGACCGGCCAATTAATATGTAGTTTGCAAGTCCCAGCTGCCGTTTCGTACTGTTTTTTAAATATTCGCGTGGTGCTTGTTTTATAAAGTAACAGTTTTAATTTACAGACCTGGATATTATTAACCCCTTGAGGAAATGGACATTTTTTTCATTTTAGCTTTCTTTTCCCCTGATTTTTTTTTCTTTATCAATCAACGTCATAGAATCATAGACTGGTAGAGTTGGAAGGGACCTCCGGGGTCATCGGGTCCAACCCCCTGCTCAGTGCAGGATCACTAAATCATCCCAGACAGATATTTGTCCAGCCTTTGTTTGAACACTTCCATTGAAGGAGAACTCCCCACCTCCCGTGGCAACCTGTTCCACTCATTGATCCTCCTCACTGTCTAATATCTAATCTGTGTCTCCTCCCTTTCAGTTTCATCCCATTGCTTCTAGTCTTTCCTTCTGCAGATGAGAATAGGGCTGATCCCTCTACACTGTGACAGCCCTTCAGATATTTGTAGACCGCTATTAAGTCTCCTCTCAGCCTTCTCTTCTGCAAGCTAAACCTTCCCAGATCCTTTAACCGTTCCTCATAGGACATGATTTGCAGACCGCTCACCATCTTGGTAACTCTTCTCTGAACTTGCTCCAGTTTGTCAGTGTCTTTTGTAAAGTGGGGTGCCCAGAACTGGACACAGTATTCCAGATGAGGTCTGACTAAGGAAGAGTAGAGGGGATAATGACCTCACGTGATCTAGACTCTATGCTTCTCTTAATACATCCCAGAATTGCGTTTGCCTTTCTGGCTGCTGCGTCGCTGTATGATGGCTTGTTTTTTGCGGCACGAGTTGTATTTTTCAATGGTACCATTTAATTTACCATATAATGTACTGCAAACTTTATTAAAAATTTTACATGGGAATAAATGGGGGGGAAAAACCCACAATTGTTTTTACGGCCCACACAGTGCAGTAAAAATTACATAATTACTTCATTTGTGGGTCAGTACTTTCACGACAATACCAAATTTCTATAGTTTTTTTCTTTGTCCATCCTCTGACCCCCATAACCTTGTTTTTCCATCAGTGGAGTTTTTTGAAGTCATGCTTTTTACAGGACAACCTGTAGTTTTCTATTGCTACTATTTTAGGGTACATCCAACTTTTTGATCGTTTTTTCTAAACTTTTTTTCTTGGAGATGGGCGATGAGAAAAATGCAATTCTGGCTGCAGGTATTTTTTTACCTTATAGCATTCACCGTGCGGAATAATTTTAATTTTTTAAAATTATTTTAATTGGACTTGTATGGACACGATAATGCCAAATATGTTTATTTTTTCATTTATTTTGATGATATATGTTTTATTAGTGGTTTTTTTAAACTTTTTAAATATTTTTGCAATAATCAAAAAAAACTTTTTTTTTTGTTTTACATTTTAGTCCTCATAGGGAACTTGAACCAGCAATCCTTTGACCTTGTATACAATGTACTGCAATACTTCAGTATGGCAGTGTATTGTATCTTGGCAGACATTCTATTAATCTCTGCTATAGACAGGCAGGGTTTAATGGACAAACAGTTGTGGCACTCCTGGGGGCATTCACAGGACCCCAGGCTGCCAGGACTTAGAAGTGCCCACCTGTGATTTTGTCATGGGTGAGCTGTTCGGATGACAGCAGACGCTCCCTCACTCTGTTGAGTTATTTAAATGCCGCTATCAGAATTGATGATGTCAACATCTAAATAGTTAATAGCTGCAATTCTAGCTATCTCCTGATCCCTCTCCATACCTATGTATGTGGTCGACACTTCACCAAGGGCTTAAAGGGATTGTCTAGAATTTGGAAAAACACAGTTTTAAATATTGCATCGCACTTCTCTACATGTTGTGTCTGGTATTACAGCTTAAAGGGGTTGTCTGCCCATTTTTGACCGATGGCCTATCCTCTGAATAGGTAATAAATAGCTGATGGACAGGGCGTCCGATGCCGGCTTCACTCCCATTGAAATCAATAGAAGAGCCGCGCTACTACGACACTTCCTGCTCCTCTGCTGGTCAGTGACGTAACACATGGAAAAAACATATATATGTTAGTGCTGTGCTAGCTCACAGAATAAAGGGAATCTGCCCGCAAGCTGCACCGTGGATGCAGTAACAATGAAAGTCCCCCAAAAGGGTGCAGTTACGTGTTTTACCCATTTCACTTGACTTACAAATTTTAAAAAAGTTTTTCAGTACTTTATAGGGTGCAATAAACTGTAACATTAAAAGATACAAGTTGTCATGCAAAAAAACAAGCCCTCATACAGGGATGCCGATGGAAGTGGGGCGAAAACGATGAAAATCTGAAACTCTGTCTCCACTTGCTGCGTTGGTCTGACTACCTGCTGCTCTTCTCTCCGCGGTTACAGGATATCACACGTCTGTATTCGGGGTGTACAGCGACTGTCTGCTCGACAACCTCCCCGGCCTAAAGAACAACGGCTGTACGGTGGATGTCATTCCGGCTTTGCCAAGGTTACAGATCAGCACCTCTCTGCCCAGGCAAGTATTTTTGATGCATACACTTATCGTAATTTAGGGCTTCTCCGTTCCGCACCACTTGACGGCCATGTTATCCGTGTAGTTTTTGCCACCTTTTGCGTAAGAAGCTTGACTCTTCCCCTCACTTCCCTCCTACTGATCTCTGGGTACGTCTTGTTACTTCTCCAGTCATGACTAAATTCTGCTGGAAGTCGGATACCATAAAAAGTGTTTTATGGGAACCGAAAGGACACCGTCCAGGCAAAGCAGATAGGTCACATGACTGACAACTGGGTGGAGTCAAACGTTTGCAATGGCTGGCAGAAGTAGTTACCAAAACTATAAAGGGTGGATTGGCAGCGTTGGGCTCTGTGTACAATACATCTAAGGTGTCGCAGCCTTTCATCGGAGGTGTACATTGGCATGACATCCCTGACATAGTTCTGCCCGCAGGCTCCGACGTATGCTATTGTATGGGCATGCAGTGGCACACATCATTTATTGACTCCAATGATAAAAATAAAGGATATCCCGGCTTGTTTTTTGGGTCTACAAGTCTGTCACAGTAGAAAAAGGAAAATTTTTGCTTACCGCCCTGACAGAGGCCAGTATGACACTTTTTTTGCCTCCATCATAAACGGATCCCTATGGATTCTTTTGACACTTATGCTAGGAGCCATTCCCAGCTTATACACTAATTGTAGGACTTGAACGCAGTCTGCACAGAGCCTTAAAGGGGTTCTCCACTTAGGAGGATCTCTACTAGTTAGGAGGGACAATATACCGATCAGTAAGGGCGTATTCATCATTGCACTCTGAGCATGTTCAGAGAGTGGAAAACCTGGAAACCCAGACTGTAGTTCTAGGCCGTGACTAGTGTCAGCTCTCCCCCCCACCTCCTGACTGGCTGTACTCCGCCTCTCCCCTGACATCACTACCTTGAACACTCCCCCTGACGGGTGTGCTCACTGGACTTGTGGGGATTAACCCTCTGAGTTCTGTCAACGAAATAAATGCATTCAGCACTTGCACCCTTCAGAGGAATAATCCCCACAAGTCCAGTGAGCAGACTTGTCAGGGGGAGTATTAATGGTAGTGATGTCAGGGGAGAGGCGGAGTACAGCCGGCCAGGAGTGGCAGGGAGCTGACAGCAGTCACTGCCCAATTCTACAGTTCTGGTTTCCATGTTTTCCACACTCCAAGCATGGAGTGCAACGTTGAATATGTCCTAATTGTCCCCCTCTTGGAACCCCCAGTGATCCGCTGTAATCTGTGGGAAAACCTGGCAGCAAGTGTTTTTTTTACCTGCAGCACCTCCACAGGCAGAATGAAGTATTACACAATGGCCATTCATATCAATGGGTTGTCTGTGTAATGCAGGACAGGTGTCGACTAGAGATAAGCGAGCGTACTCGCTAAGGGCAAATACTCGAGCAAGTAAATTTTGAGATTTTGCTCATTCATTGGCTGACTCTGCATTTTCAGACAGGCCGATGTAAAAGGGCTTACACTATCCTATCAAAAGTAATTAGACATCTGAGCAAGAATCAGAAATGGTATTTATTACCGTATGTTAATATCTGATGAGGCTCCTTTGGCTCTAATGACATCGGATAGTCTCCGCGGTATACTTTCTACTAATGTCTGATACACTTCAGCTGGTATTTCCCTCAATTCATCCTGCAAACCTCTGGTAGGTTCTCTCAAAAAAACTGGATGCTGTTCATATTTCCAGTTCATTCCAAAGATGTTCAGTAGGGTTCAGGGTGGGACTCTGTGCAGCCAATCCAATCGTTGAACATCCATGTCCTCAAACCAATGTAAAACAGTGTTGGATGTGTGACAAGATGTGTTGTCTTCTTGGAAGTATGGCCGACCATTCCCAGACTATTGCCACATTGTCTGCAGCACATTATTGTCTAGAATGTCAGGGTACTGAAACTATGCCATGTAGTAAAATATCCCCAGACCATAACAGAACCGCTGCTGTACTTAAAGGGGTTGTCTCGTGAAATCAAGTGGGGTTGTACACTTCTGTATGGCCATATTAATGCACTTTGTAATATACATCGTGCATTAATTATGAGCCATACAGAAGTTATTCACTTACCTGCTCCGTTGCTAGCGTCCTCGTCTCCATGGAACCGTCTAAATTCGCTGTCTTCTGGCGTTTTTAGACGCGCTTGCCCAGTCCGGTCTTCTCCCTGGTGAATGGGGCCGCTCGTGCCGGAGAGCTGGTCCTCGTAGCTCCGCCCCGTCACGTGTGCCGATTCCAGCCAATCAGGAGGCTGGAATCGGCAATGGACCGCACAGAGCCCACGGTGCACTATGGGAGAAGACCCGCGGTGCATCCTGGGTGAAGATCCCGGCGGCCATCTTGGTAAAGGAAGAAAGAAGTCGCCGCAGCGCGGGGATTCGGGTAAGTAATAAACTTTTTTTTTTTTTTAACCCATCCCTTGGGTTTGTCTCGCGCCGAACGGGGGGCCTATTGAATAAAAAAAAAACCCGTTTCGGCGTGAGACAACCCCTTTAACTGTTGGCACAGCACATTCAGGCAGAAGGCGTCCCCCACACCCAGGTAAGTCCATCTGATCTGCATATCGAGTAGTCTGATTCTTCACTCCATAGAATGTCTGTCCATTGCTCTAATGTTCAATGACGACGCTCCTTGCGCCGTTGTTGCCGGGCCGATGCATTGGGCTACATGATGGATGTTTGCGTGCAGCGACATAACCTGTACATCCAATAGTGCAATGGGTCTGCATCTCATGTAGCATGGTTTAGGACATGGCACATGCTAGCAAGATGCGATCCTTTCTACTGACAGGGGATCCAAATGCTTATGGTAGGAAAGTGGATGTAAGTTATCTCGTCTATCGTTATTAACAAATCCAAAATGTCATGTTTTTTCAGTGATGGTGACGACTAGCTTACTGGTGCCGGTAATTACTTGATTGCCCCCACAAGCCGTACTCTTACTACTCCGATAGGAGATGACCTTCCTTATTCCTAGACTTTGCACCACATCTACCGTACGCTTCTATTTTGAATTTATGAATTTCTTCAGCTGTTCGCTCCAGCCTCCTGCCGATTGGGAGGGACTGAAAACCCGTCTGTGCAGCATGTAGACACCGTCTCTTATATAGGAGATACACTTTCGTTTCTGTGTATTCAAATAGTGGTCTCCCAAAGGAGGAAGACTGTTAGTTGTTAGGTGACTGTGAAGCATTGAAGTGTAGAGAGGACCCCGGGAGGTGCGGTGAGGGGCACCAGGGAGCGAATGAGTAGCACATCAATGGGAAGTAACTTGACCGTTGTGTCGTTTTCAGATCGGCTCACTCATTGCAGCCGTCCAGTGACAATGTATCCACCCACGTGTCCGTTCAGCTATTCAATGGGGAGACTCAGAAGCTTCTGATTAAGCTGGAGAATATTGGAACCGAGCCCCTCGAGACTCTAGAGGTCTCCTCCAAGACGATCATAAATAAAGGTTAGTGGAACTGAAATGCAGCATATCGTCTACCGCTGTCCGTATCTTCATCCTTCCTTCGTGTTCCAACTGTGAATTCTGTCCGTCAGAACTTTTTCTCCTCCATCTTGGGTCTTCAGTGTTAAATTGTACTTTCTTTAGGTGTCAGTTCTTCCATGGTTATTGCTTTCTTCCCAGGAACAGGTTTTTATGTGGTTCTGATAAATTTACAAATGGCCATTTTATTAGAATATTCTTCGTTAATAGAGGAGAGTCCCTTATAATAGGATCTTCATCATTTAGTTGGAGCAGAGAGGCTACAAAGAGCATCTCTCACTTGAGAGGACACAACCTGTCCATACATTACTCAGTCCGTTGATTTCACTGGGCAGCATGTAATACCTTATTTGTCCTGTGGTGGCACTGGAGGAACATTGAACACTTGCTGGACTTTCTGAGGTATCCGATGGTCGTAGAAAATTATATTTTCTTTAAAAATTAAAGAATTACCATAAGAAAACACAAAAATACAAGTTGTCATAAAATCTGCAGTTACTGGATCAAAGGGATTTTGCTTTAATTGTTCTAATATTAATAAAAATAGAAAATACTTAAATTTTATTTATTTTTTCCTTTTTTTTTTTGTATAAAACAGAAGTACATTAGGTGCTTTACGACATGGGTGTGCATTTATGCCCTGGGCCATTAGACTGTATGGAGTGGGCTTGATAGCCGACCCTGCTCTATATCCGTTGGCTGTGAGCTGTTTCATACAGTTGACAGCCACTATTGGAGCCAGCTCCAATCACAACCATTTAACCACTTGGATGCAACGGTCAATCCATCCAGGGTAGCCTGGGTCGCAATGAATGGTTCTTGCTGTGGATTAAAGTTATAGGGCCAAGTTACAAAGTTATCCTTTATCCACAGAGAGGGGATAACTTTATGTTCTAAGCACTGGGACTCCTCCCACCAATCATGAGACCAGGGGTCCCGACAGTTCTCTCATGAATGGATCGCCGTTTGCGCATGTGTACTGCTGCTCCATGCGTTTCAATCACAGCACCAGATATTACAAAGTGCTCATTCTCAGCAATTTCTGACACTCCCGTTAAATTGATTGCAGCCGCCATGTGTGGGGACCATCGGGACCCTTGTTCTAGAGATCAGTGTACCCCCACCGATCATAAGGTTTTTTTCTTGCCCTTTGCACAACCACTTTCATGCCTATTAAACCCTGCCTATGGCAGTACAGACGTATTGCAGTACATTGTACAAGTGATCACCAGTTCAAGTCCCCAAGTAGGGGGGAAAAAAAATAAAAACAAGTTTAATAATTATGTTTTAATATTTTTACATATATTTGAAATATTTTAAAGTTAAACTAAAAAAAACCTTTTCCGATTTTTGTAAAAAAAATGAAATCTAGTTGATGTTTTTGCATTTGTAAAAGTCCCAACTATTAAGATATCGCATATTTATCCCAGATGGTGAACCCTGTAAGAAAGAAAGAAATGGTACAAAAAAACCAAAACCCTCACAGCTGCATCAATGGGAAAATAAAAAGGTTCAGGGGTCAGAAGCTGGCAACAAAAAGCAATTTGTTACTTTTTTTTTTTTTTCATTTTGTAAAATTAGCAAAACACAAACTTCATAAATTGCTTATCGCCATAATTATACCGACATGCAGTATGAATTAAATTAGTTCACACAATGAATGGACATTTTTAACACAATGAATGCTGTAAAAACAACCCAAAGAACTACAGCACAATTGTTTTGTTTTTTTTTCCCATTTCACCCAGCGCTAACTTTTCAGACCACGTCTTCTCCTTTACTAGTTTGTGTTCGTTTAATCACTTCTGTAATATACTTGCATTAAAAATGTTGTCGCTTTTACGACTTAAAATCACAGTTGAGTGGGCTGCCACTAGGGGGCTTTTTTCAGTTTCTCTGCAATCCACTCTCTGGTACAGAGCTTATGTAGTAACAAGCACACAGGAATGTTTCCATAACAACAGGGGGAGGAGCTATCTCCACTAGTGGCTCCCATGGAGTCGAGGCTGCAAGCTGACATATCTGCAGACACTGTGATAACGATCTGCATGGTCTCTGCCTCTCCTGCTGTTACAGTGTGTGTGTGCATTTATCGATCATTTGACCAGAATGTCTCTGAATGCCTGAATCATTTTAGAAATGCAGAGGGGTAGGCATTCAGCTACTGCCTCCCTGCTGATTGGATCAGAGACAGTGCAATGCAGAGTGGGAAGTAAGGGCAAGGATTTCAGGACAGTAAACTTCTGGCAGAGCGTTAGGCTTGTCATACGCTCCCTCCTTTATAATAGATAGCAGAACACCAAAAAAATGAGGAAGACCATCTGAAAATCAGAACTTATAGACCTGAAACCGGGTACAAACAGTAGCAAATAAACAGGTAAGGATAACCTGGGGTATTTTAGAAAATCTGTTGAAAACTCTGGTATGCTTTGAAAAATTCCAAACGTCTTCCCATACATTATATGGTACATTAAATGGTAATATTAAAAAGTACAACTCGTCTCCACGACAAATAAGCCTTTCTACAACTGAAAAACAGAAAAGCTATAGCGCTTAAAAGGCGAGAATGAAACAATTGCAGCCCAAAAACCGTCTAGGGAGTGATGGGGTTAATTTATGTTGACAGATATCTAGCCTGGACTTCTCTGCATTTACATTCTGAGTTTTGGACTGACTTTTAATACTCCGGCAGCCTCTAATTGCGCCGTGTAGCCCGTCTCGGGCCGAGGGAGTCAGTTAGCAGATTTTCTATTCAATGGCAGTTTTAATTCTCGCAATCTTCCTAAACCCGCTGGCCTCCTGCGCTCGCGTATCTGGTAGCTAATACCCAGCTGCTTCTGTAACCTGTGGCTTTTTGGTAACGGAGGGCGGTTTATAAGTGAAATTAATCCCCGGTGGCTTCTCCATTTACCTGATCCGAGAGCTTTGGAAGGTAGGATCCCTAAAGACATCTGCGCAGATTGATGGGAAGCCGTTTTCTCCCTCTCCTCTCGCGGGCTAATGGTTTGCTCACATTAAACTAACATCGCTCAGGCAAAAACTTTGATGAACGCTGAAAATTCTGTTCCTGGAGGAATTACTGTAACAACCTACCTGGTAATAAGGCGCCATGCTCCACACTGAATAAATACATTTATTAGCCATACCGATGACCTCAAGTCTTCATGATCATCCGAACTCCACTTACAACACTACATTTTATTGTCCAATCCATACAAAAGTTGAGTAATTTCACATAGTCTTTGCTTTCCCTGCTTCCTACTGATAGTTTAAGGGCCACTCCAGCATTTTTCTATCCCTCACCTGATTGCCTGTCACACTCTGAGGGGCTACTCTGTGTATTGCAACCACTTCCATGCAGTGCAGTCCCCCCTGTCTGATGCTTATCAGGCACCTCCATGAGCGTGAGATTATTTTACTTTCAGTTTCATATCTATCCTATGATGCATCAGTTGGAGGCTGTACCATGTTTGCTTGCTGTCGGTCATTTTAATTATCATTACCTGTTATATTCACCTAAATAAGCTACAGATCATATATATACAGTCAGGAGGATGAGCTATGATCTCCTCTATTATACCTGTGAGACAGGAGCTGTGTCGTCATCATCAGTAACTGTGATAGGAGAGTCTGTCTCTCTCTCCAAGCAGTTGCATGTAACAGCATCACACAGACTGAGAATCTGACTACAAACTGAACACACAACCCCAAGCAGATCTGAGCTGGTCAGAATTGAGGTCACATGACCATATGAGAACAAAAAGGCCAAATAATTAACTGAGGTAAGACTAGCTCACTTGTATATACTTGGGGATAGCTACAGCATGAATGAGTAAAAAAATCATTGGTCTGGCCCTTTAACAATATCACTACCTGTACTCTAGTCCCATACAACACTACTTTGAATATCCTGCTGGTTGTCCTAGGATATACTCTGTGAATTAGTGACTTTTTACTATCTGGCAGCTTTCTTCTTACTTTCCTATGAGGATGTACACTGCATTTTGGTGTAGAATTGTAAATGCAGCTCTGGATGTAAATAGAGAAGGAATACTTATGTGATTAACATTTAGTTTGAAACAAGTGAAGTATTTGAAAAGTTACGTCAAGATGTTAATCGTGTCCAGCCACGGTGTATTTTACATAGGCGGTGAAGAAATGGAAGCAGGGTTCACCAAGGGAAGAAGACAAGTCAGCGGAGGTGGTGTGACGGGCAAAGTTCTGCTGACCACTAAGCCTAGGAATAGTCTGGAGGGGGGGGGGGGGGATGATATCTATATATAGGAAACACAGGATCTACCATTCACTATCGGTGATATCACAGCTCACCTCCTACCCCTCCATGCACACTGACCAATAAGCCTAAAAGAGTTTAACCCTTCCTGTTCTATGAAGAAAACTTCTCAGTGATGAAATGATACTGATGGATCATCGCCCATCTTTATATGTCAGTCTGCTACCTTTCTGGTCTGAGAAAAGCTGAGTGGATCTAGGCAGATGGTTGTCTATTTTCTGCATAGCAGAGCTCCTCAGTATTCATTCCACTGCCATTGTCATCTGTACCAGAGGGGCCTTTGATGTAACTTGCTCTTTCTAGGACCAGCAAGGAAACTCTTTGTTATGATGTTAACAAAGTTACCAAGTTACAAAGGGGATGTCAGTTCTTATATTGCCCAACCATTTGTCTGTGTCCAATATACACAACCCAGACATGGTGGCGCGGAGCCATGATACTGTTATTAACAACGGGGATGATGGGACATCTGAAGGTCCCAGCACAACCGGGAGTGTATTTTCGGATCCGGTAGACTTACTCCCATCGCTGTATGAAGCTCTGAACCCGCAGGATCACAAGTCTGCAATTCTAATCATCTGTTGCATGTCATGTTTGGTATTCACGAGTAGGTCTATTCATGATATGAAACATGGCGGCCGTAGCTTCCCTATTGGAGAGCATCCTGGGGAAATATGGCTGAGATGTTAAATTGGGTTTCCATCTGGATGATCTGCACATATACTCAGCTAGCCCATCGATGATGCAAAAAGGACCGCAGAGGTGTGACTCAAAGAAGGGATCCCCTCTCCAAATTGTCAGACCCGGGAGATGCATCTAAGTGCAGGCTATTTGGAACGACTTCATAGATTGGTATTATCACATACTTTAGCCCATTTAGTTTTCATCCTGTTTGTGTATCTGTGGCTCCTCCCCCTTCGGTAAATATCTCTTTTATAAACTTATTTTTATCTGTGCACTGCTGGCCCTTTTTAGAATAAAACTTAAAACTTCATTAGTTGTCCTTGAATGCTTTAAACGATCCGTCAGCCCAAAGTTTGTTAATTGTATGTCAGCTGGTGGAAACCGAGGTGGCGGACCTACCTTCTAGAAGCGGTCAGTGGTGGCAGCGAGGTGCGTTGGGGTTTGCTAGGCCGTGCAGGGGAGTGATTTGGGCTCCATCTTGCATGAGTGCAGGATTCGGGGAGCTGGAAATACGCTGATCCTGCGGTCTGGCCCTGGATGCTGTATGTCATAGGTTGGTGGCTGTCAGATCCATAAACCCCCATCATCTGGGAAAATCTCATATTATCACAGGCAGGATTGCAATGAGAGGTAACGCCTATGTAGAGAAACGCAGGATCCCACAATTAACAAGAAATGATGTCACAGCTCACCTCCTCCCCTCCCTTCACAGGTCACAGAAAGTGTCTACAATAGTTTTCCATAGAAGTCAATGGGTTGGCTTCTGACCATTGTGTGCATGGCCCACAAGTTATACTGTTAAATGCAGCTTGGGGGTGAAGCACCCCCCACCCGTAGTCATGTAGGAAGAATAGAATGATAAAATCTGCAATCAGAAAATAAAAACTGATCAGGAAAATGTTTCACTGTCCGGTTTTAATTAGTAAAATAGGATGTATGTGATACTTTCTCTTCAAGGACTAATGAGCTGCGGTTCTTAAGGGGTTAAATGTTTTATTCAGAGGGAGTTTAATATAATTAATAAAACTAGTGATAAAATTAAAATAATGCTAAAAGTATTATTTAAGACGTGTAGAACAAAAAAAGCAGCTCAAAATCAGATGTCCCCCCCCCCCCCCCCCCCTGTGGGATGCGGGGGTCTCCCTGGGGTCTTCCTGTAAGTCTCCTTGTGTGTTTCCTCACAGGTAAGAGGCTGCCTTGCGTTAATTAGCTGATTACAGGGAAGAGAAGGTGTAGTGTAATGTGCTGATAACAATGGCGCGCTGTCAGAAGCTGCCAGCCCTCCCTGCCAAATCCCCCCAGCTGCAAACAAATTTCCAGAAGTAGGTGACATCCTGCTGGGTGCTGATAACGCTGTTATTAGCCGCGCACCGTTCTCGCTGTGTACGAACAGAATAGTAATTTTTTTTCGGTGGCTTTTTCCTCTTTTGTTTGTTTTTAGATTTTTTAAGACTATTTTGGCCTCCATCCTGCGTTGTGCAGCTGTCACCTGGTGATGGACGGTCATCTTCCCCGTTGGTCCTGGAAGCCGAGATTTACCTGAGGTTTCTCAGTAGCTTTACTCTGTTCACATCTGCGTTCCACTTTCCATTTTTAACGGACCGATCTACAATCCCGTAATCGAATCCAAAAACGGACGCCAAAATGAATCGAACGGAGACTAAGGTTTCCATTTTCTGATGGAACTGTCAGATCTAAAACAGAAACAGCCTCTGTTTTTATCAGTTTGACATCCGTTTGCCTCTTAGTGACCAACTGTGCATGTTTCTACGGCGGCCTGGGGCAAGGTTACCTGTATTTATGCAGTCTGACCCGTGCTGGGAAGAGACGGCTGACCTCAAGTACTAACGGTCAGGAGCACAAAAGCTTAGCGATCGCGGCAGGTGACAGACGAGGGGGCATCCCTGCCATCCACTGATGACCTGATCAAGGTCTCTGGGTCTGCCACACATGCCAGCCTTTCAAAACATGCCTCCATCAGAAGTGCACTGCATAAGTCGTACAGTGTAGTGTACCAGCGATCGAATGATCACATCTTCAACTCCTTTTAAGGGACACAAAAAAAGTTTTATAAAGTTTATAAAAAAAAAAAAAAAAAATATTGTTCCTACAAACCCCAAACATCACAGAAAAAAAACGAAACGAGAGCATAATACATATCACTGCTTTCGTAATGACCCATACTATAAAATCATTATGTCCGTTATCTCGCACGGTAAATGGTGTAAGAAAACAATCAGCCAATTGCTATCCTTCGTTCATCTGTTTACTGCTGTACAAAATGAGAGCCTGTTGCACATTTGGCAGCCCAGATCCTGGTCTAAATGCACGGCTTTCAGCACTGAGATCCATCGGCACTGTGGAAAGGAGTTTTATGCTCACTGAGCACTCGTTGGGGTAGATGTGGAGGCGGATGGTAGTATGGGAGAGCAGAAGGAGCAGGCAGCTAGCTGGATGACAGGAGGAGGGGTAGAGGGAAGAGAACCAGGGAGGCTAGTCCTGAACTGGAACACTCCAACAAGTTTGCAAAGTTGGTAGATGAGGGGATGCCATTACAGGATTAGCACTGCTGCAGCACAACATGCCGTCTGACCGCCAGGGAGGTGACTGCTTAAGAAAGAAGGGGACGGGGAGTGCAAGGCAGGCTAAACAGGTCCTAATGGTGGGGAACTCCACTATTAGGGGGGCAGACAGGGCATTCTGCCACAAATACTGGGATTGTCAAACGGTGTGTTGTCGTTCTAGTGCTCAAGTTCGACACATTGTGAATCGGGTTGACAGATTACTGGGAGGTGCTGGTGAGGATCCAGCGGTCATGGTGCATATTGGAACCAATGACAAAGTTAGAGGTAGGTGGAAGGTCTTTAAAATGATTTCAGGGAAATAGGATATAAGCTTAGGTCAAGGACCTGCAAAATAGGAGTGTTTAAACTAGGGATTGGGGGGTGGGTGGCGCAACCAGAGAGATAGAGGGGAAGATAGTGTAGGCAGTGATCTGGAACTAAGTAATGGAAATGGAGGCGGAGCAGTGGGAGGGGTTAGTACAGTTAAAACAGGCAGAACTGTTTTGCAAACAGTTATACATGTAAAATAAAAAATAGCTAAAACCTTCTAAACTGTATGATGATAAATGCGAGAAGTCTGACCAGTATGGTGGACGAACTAGAAGTAATAATGTCTGAGGAAAACTACGACATAGTAGGAATAACTGAGACCTGGTTTGATAAAAGCTGTGACTAGGCAGTGAACTTACAGGTTACAGTTTTCAGAAGAGATTGTAAAAAAGGAAAGGGGTGAGCAGTTTGTCTTTATGTAAAATCCTGTATAAAGCCCACACCACAGAAAGAAATATGGCAGGGAGATGAGCATGTGGAGTTTCTATGGATAGAGAGGGAAAAACAACAATAAAACCCTCTTAGGGGTTTTCTATAGGCCACCAGATATAACAGAAGCCACTGAAAATGTATTAGGGAGGGAAATAGATGAAGCGGCAAATCACAATGAGGTAAATATTATGGGGGACTTTTATCCGGATATAAACTGGGAAGCCGAAACCTGCGGATCTCATGGAGGTAACAAGTCTCTGTTAATAAATAAGATAATTACCTTACCCATCTTGTACAGCAGGGGTCCCCAACTCCAGTCCTCAGGGACCACCAACAGGTCATGTTTTTAGGATATCCTATGGTAAGAACACCTGTGGCAATGTCTGAGGCACCAACAATAATTACATCACCTGTGCAACACTGAGGAAAACCTGAAAACATGACCTGTTGTTGGTCCCTGAGGACTGGAGTTGGGGAACACTGTTGTACAGGACCCGACTAGAGGGACGGCCATTTTGGACTTAATATTAACCAACAGACCTGACAGAATAACAGGGGTGCAGATTGGGGAGATCTGGGAAATAGTGACCATAAAATAGTGACCACTTGTCTTTCAAAAGGGAGTTTTATACGGCAGTTAGGAGAATACTAAACTTTAGGAAGGCCAAGTCCAATCAGCTCAGAGATTCCTTTAACCTTATTGACTGAGATAATGTCTGCAGAAATAGGAGTACGAACAGTAAATGGGAAATGTTTAAAACTCATAAATACTTACTGTGAGTGGTTCATACCTTACAGGAATAAAAGGGTTAGGAAAAGGAGAAAAGAAAGAGTTCAAACTACTAAAACTAGAAGGCAGCGAAGAAGCGCTAAAAACCTGTAAGGAAAAAAATTAATTATATAAAAAATAGATAAAAGCAGCAAAGATGGAGACAGAGAGACTTATTACGAAAGAGAGTAAAACTAACACTAAACTGTTCTTCAACTATATGAATAGTAAAAAGGCTAATACTGAAAGTGTTGGCTCTTTAATAAATAATGTAGGAAAAAACTGTAGAGTGTGATGAGGAAAAAGCAAATCTATTAAATAGCTTCTTCTCTAGTGTATCTGGACTTTTCCACAGCATTTGATACTGTGCAGCATAAAGGGTTGGTATATAAAATAAGAATGCTTGGTCTAGGCGAGAATGTGTGTAAGTGGGTAAGTAAATAGTCAGTGATAGAAACGATAGACTGATTATTAATAGTGCATGCTCTGATTGGGTCACTGTTACTAGAGGGGTCCACAGTGGGCAGTTTAATATATATTAATGACGTTGTGGAGGGTTTGTACAGTAAAATATCAATATTTGTAGGTGAAAGTAGTAGGGAACTTTGCATGTAATACCAAGCCTGGCCACAACAGTGGGAATGGAGCTGTGAGCTCAGTGCACAAACACACCAGCTTGGAAAACAGCTGATTGGCAGTAGTCCCAGGTGACCGAATCCCTCCAATCTACTATTGACTCTCTATGATGAGGAGTGCCAGATATTACAGATCGTTTGTACTCGACACTTTCCGATGCTCTCATTGATATGAGTGGAGCAAAGGTGCACATGAGGAAACTACGCACCCATTCATGCTTGGACCTTTGATACCCCCATCTTTGGGTTCATTGGGAATCCTAGCGGCCAAACCCCCACCCATCATAACGTTTTTCCCCTTTTCACAGGATAAGGGGAATACGTTTTATAAGCTGGCAAAATCCCTTTGAGCTAGCTAAAGGTTATCTGTGTACAGTACCTTGGGTTTATAGCAGCCCGGTGGCTCAGTGGTTAGCACTGCGGCCCTGCATCTACATTTCCTCCCACACTCCAAAACATGCTAACAGATGAATATAGACTGAGAGTCCGTATGGGGACAGGGACCAATGTAAGTGACGACAATCTGTGTACAGCGCTGCGGAATACGCGTGCGCTATATAAATAGTGAATGGAGATAATCCCGCACTGAGCGGTTTAGCATCCTCAGTCTCTCTCTCCTCTGCTGACGTGTGATTATTCGGCTCGGCTTCCTTGCAGGAGCGGTGACATGGCGGTACAGGAGCCCTGCGGTGTATGAATATGACATGAGTTCTCCAGCAGAGCTGTTTGCAGGTTGTGTCTGATAGACATTCTGAAGAAGGGGCATTTTATCAGACAGCCACTTCTCCTCCGCTATTATCCGCTGTTATGCATACGGCTACACCTGGTTTGGAGGAGACAGATAAAGTAAATCTACCAAACTGATGGATTTCCATAGAGAACGCCGCTCTCTTCTGTAATAGGCGCATTACCGGACGTCTGCATGCTGAATCGATGCACTCCAAAGCAATTTGCATGATTGGCCCGGACAATGTGTCCCTCCAGGCGATGTCAGACAGACATTTTCGTAAAAAGTTGTGTCCATTATATATATCCAGGTGCACATAATCAGAGGATTGCTACATTTTGTGTCAGTTTTCTAAGTTGTTTGTATCAGTACTATAAACTCTGCTTAACCCCTTCAAGACCAGGGATTTTTTATTTTTAGCCCCGCTTTCCAGGAGCCATAATAGTTTTTTTTAAACTTTTTTCTTTGACATAGGCCGAATGCAGACGGCCGAGTCGGATTCCGACTGCGAGATCAGCGCAGCAGGATGCAACCCTGTGCCCCTGCAGTGACCTCCGGCTTACCTGTCCGGCGCCTTCGCTCCACGCTGTGGACGTGTCGGCTGGCACACAGCTGCGCATTCGCGCAGAGCTGGTGCGTCAGCGATGACGCGGCCGTGCGAGCCTGTGCAAGGCTCACACTGAAATAGGACATGCCGCGATTTCCACCCTGCAATTGGATTATTGCAGTTGATTTCCACTCATGGGCATAAAAATGCATTTTTCAGTGCATGTCCTATGGGTTATATTTGCTGCGGGATCCAGAGCTCCGGATCCCACAGTGCAAATATGGCTGCGTGCATTAGGCGATGGCCGTATAAGAGCTTGTTTTTTGCAGGAAGAGTAGTTTTTCTGTACCAAGTCATAGACTACGTCTGAGATCTCTTAGCCTGTCTCTTGTCCAGCTGTTCGAGAGGCATCTCTGTAGAGTGTCGGGCGGCCGTCGGCCAGCACGGTAGTGGAGTGTCGGGCGGCCGTCGGCCAGCACGGTAGTGGAGTGTCGGGCGGCCGTCGGCCAGCACGGTAGTGGAGTGTCGGGCGGCCGTCGGCCAGCACGGTAGTGGAGTGTCGGGCGGCCGTCGGCCAGCACGGTAGTGGAGTGTCGGGCGGCCGCCGGCCAGCACGGTAGTGGAGTGTCGGGCGGCCGCCGGCCAGCACGGTAGTGGAGTGTCGGGCGGCCGCCGGCCAGCACGGTAGTGGAGTGTCGGGCGGCCGCCGGCCAGCACGGTAGTGGAGTGTCGGGCGGCCGCCGGCCAGCACGGTAGTGGAGTGTCGGGCGGCCGCCGGCCAGCACGGTAGTGGAGTGTCGGGCGGCCGCCGGCCAGCACGGTAGTGGAGTGTCGGGCGGCCGCCGGCCAGTACGGTAGGGGAGTGCCGGGCGGCAGTCGGCCATCTGGTACTGGGCCATCTTCCCTGGTATCTTTGTTCCATTGTTGCGATATCTTAATAATATGTTCGTCATGTTCATCATCAACCACAGTTGTCTGGAAATGGGAATGAAGGAAGTGGATCTTTAGAGACATATTGCAGCCAGGTTTCTGATACTGCATCCGCATGTCTTGTTCCTTGTAGTTTTCGCCCTAACATTCCCGAGAAAGTTTGTAGACACTAGGCGGAGAGCATTCCATGCTTGCTTCGCATCACCCTGCAGCAAGTTGTTGAACCAGACATCTTTGAAGAGCTCTTAAATCTGATGAACCACAAAAACTCCCTCTTAAATCTTTGCCTTGCTGAGTCGAGGAACTTCTTCATGAAGGTATCAGAAAGATGGTGACGTCCGGTCCATGGCTTTCACAACATTCTTCATCAAATCTATTTTGATGTGAAGGGGTGGTAGCAGGATTTTGTGAGCCTCAACCAGAGTTGGGTGCTGGGTATTCTTCTCTCCAACTGCTGCATTGTGTCTGCGAGTCCATGCCTTCCACAAGTAGTGCCATTCCCGTGCTCGGCTCTCCCACTCACATAAGAAACACATGTATTTTGTAAATCCCTGCTGCAGTCCCATTAAAAGGGCAACTACCTTCAAATCACCAGAGAGGTGCCAGCTGTACCTGTTAGACTCAATGGAATTCAGTACTTGCTTTTAAGTTATTGGGCATCTCCTTCATGTGGACAGTATGCGCTACTGGAATAGATGGAAGAGTGTTTCCATTGTGCTAAAGCACAGCCTTAAGACTTTGGAAGAGTCCACGAATAGTCTCCATTCTTGTCAGTCATTAGTGATTTCTAAGGCATTCATGAGGCCCTCAATATCGGAACAGAATACCAGATTACCTTCCTTTCTGAAGACAAGCTCAAACTGTAAGGATGTTGTTAGAGTCCTACTGGATACATTTACACGGTGAAACACAGAAAATGAACTATATGAAATATCTTCAAAACGAGAGCCAATAAAACCTTCTCATGGTCCTATTCGTGTTCAGCGCACCGAGATACTGCAGATTGGGAGCTTTTTAGTCAGTAACAATTTCAGTGTTGACCAGTACTTGGGGGCCAGGATAAACAAGTAAGGGCCAATTCACATTATTGATTATGTTTCCGTCTAGTTGGGTTTCCATTTAGCTGCTCCCACGACAGAATAACCCTTCAGTTTTTGTGCCCATAGACATACACTGAAACTGAAGACCTTCAGTTTAAATCAGATTAGTTTTCTGTCAGCGTCCCATTTTTATCCTGCCTATTCAGTCCATCCATAGGCAAGGCTTAACAGGCATCCATGCCTAAGAGGCTTCAATAGACCCCGGGCTGCCATGCTAACCCATTGCATTCCACGATTGTGTTGCATGGGCTGAGGGGTCAGCTTTGACTGTGAAATCTAAACACTTGATAACAACGGACAACCTCCGGATGTAGAGCGTACTTTTCTCCTGAGCCCTCTCCATACATCGTCCATTATCACATGATGTACATTTATGTTATGTGTTTGGGAGGCGGTTAAAGGGTTAGTCTGATAAGAAAAGCTTAAATTGAATTCTGCGCAGACCTGTGCAAAAACATATTTATAAAAGTCATATTAGTTTCACCCAATCTGCCGCAGCTCTATTCTGATTGTACCCGGTCTCACGGTGCACTCTTCTTCCTGCCCCAGCCATGGCGCTACGGCCCAGAGTCATGTGAACACTTCAGAAAATGACTGGCTGTATGTAACTTGGGATCAGCCACTGATTGGCTGCAACAATCACATGACCCTTGATTTGACGTAATCGCAGGAAAGCGCTCGGCTGGGGAACGGGAGATGTGGGGGATCGACTACAGCGGGGTGTGACTTTTCCGCTTTTGCACACGTGTGTGAATATAGTTTTTTGCTCTAAACAATATCCGTAAGCAACTGTTTACTTTTTACACACTTCGCAGAAAAACTGTATGGTGAGTTCCTGATTTGGGATCTGGAAGAGGCGCTCAGCCAACTGCCACTGAAGCCCGGAAAAACTGCAACTTTCACCGTCTATATCAAGGTGAAGCTGGACTTTTCCTGCCAAGAGAATCTCCTGCAAGATTTGAATGACGGTAAGACGCAAAATCAGATCCCATCTCTAATGTAAACCTGATGTGGAACATTGCATTTGTATTTAGACATCTTAAGTGCAATGTATTTCATTATTTTATTATATAATGCTCCCACCTACATGATATCTACTGGTCAGAAATATCTTTAAAATACATTCAGTATGTAATTAGTAGTAACTAAGAGCTGTAACGCTTCAAACACGAGCTGTATTCTGACCACTATTTAAAGATGTTTCAATAAAGCCTCTAAGTGTTATCTACCAGTAGATGGACATTTTATCTGTGATTGGGAATCATTATCATAATACTGCTACCTATGTACAAGAATATAACTACTATAATACTGCCCCCCTATGTACAAGAATATAACTACTATAATACTGCCCCTATGTACAAGAATATAACTACTATAATACTGCCCCTATGTACAAGAATATAACGACTATAATACTAACCCAATATGTACAAGAATATAACTAGTATAATACTGCTCCTATGTACAAGAATATAACTACTATAATACTGCTCCTATGTACAAGAATATAACTACTATAATACTGCCCTCTATGTACAAGAATATAACTACTATAATACTGCTACCTATGTACAAGAATATAACTATTATAATACTGCTACCTATGTACAAGAATATAACTATTATAATACTGCTACCTATGTACAAGAATATAACTATTATAATACTGTCCACTATGTACAAAAATATAACTACCATAATACTGCCCCTATGTACAAGAATATAACTACTATAATACTGTCCCCTATGTACAAGAATATAACTACTATAATACTGCTCCCTGTGTACAAGAATATAACTACTATAATACTGCCCCCATGTACAAGAATATAACTACTATAATACTGCCCCCTATGTACAAGAATATAACTACTATAATACTGCCCCCTATGTACAAGAATATAACTACTATAATACTGCCCTCTATGTACAAGAATATAACTACAATAATACTGCTCCCTGTGTACAAGAATATAACTACAATAATACAGCCCCTGCGTACAAGAATATAACTACAATAATACAGCCCCTGCGTACAAGAATATAACTGCCTACTCGGCGGGCCGATCGCTCCGATAGGTGCGAGCCCGCACTCGTGCCTGCGCCACTGACAAGTCCCTGCCCGTGAGCCCTAGCACCAAAGAAATGGAAAACAAATAACCAAATAAAGCAGAAAAGGACGTAGCTGAAATAGAGGCGCTCCAGCCAGGATGTGTTCTTCCGTCGCTGTCCAGCGGCAACTGAAGCATTGACCAGCATAGCGGTCAATGCTAGCACAGTTTAAATAGAAGCTGAGCTAGTCAGCACCAGGTGCTGACTGACATCACTCCTGCAACTACCACACCCCTCAGCACCAGGAGAAGCAAAGGCACACCCAAAACAGGGTCTGGCTTTCAAGCAATGTGCAGGCCTCAGAATGGCTACAACAACTACCTCCTATGTACAAGAATATAACTACTATAATATTGTCCCCTATGTACAAGAATATAACTACTATAATACTGCCCCCTATGTACAAGAATATAACTATTATAATACTGCCCCTATGTACAAGAATATAACTACTATAATAGTGCCTCCCATGTACAAGAATATATCTACGATAATACTGCTCCAATGTACAAGAATATAACTACTATAATACTGCCCCCTATGTACAAGAATATAACTACTATAATACTGCCCCCTATGTACAAGAATATAACTACTATAATACTGCCCTCTATGTACAAGAATATAACTACTATAATACTGCCCTCTATGTACAAGAATATAACTACCATAATACTGCCCATATGTACAAGAATATATCTACTATAATACTGCTTCTATGTACAGGAATATAACTACTATAATACTGCCCCCTATGTATAAGAATATAACTACTATAATACTGCCCCCTATGTACAAGAATATAACTACTATAATGCTGCCCCTTATGTACAAGAATATAACTACTATAATACTGCCCCCCATGTACAAGAATATATCTACTATAATACTGCTCCTATGTAGAAGAATATAACTACTGTAATACTGCCTCCTATGTACAAAAATATAACTACTATAATACTGCCCCCTATGTAGAAGAATATAACTACTATAATACTGCTTCCTATGTAGAAAATTATAACTACTATAATACTGCTTCCTATGTACAAGAATATAACTACTACAATACTGCCCCCTATGTAAAAGAATATAACTACTATAATACTATTCCTATGTACAAGAATATAACTACTATAATACTGCTCACTGTGTACAAGAATATAACTACTATAATATTGCTCCCTGTGTACAAGAATATAACTACTATAATATTGCTCCCTGTGTACAAGAATATAACTACTATAATACTGCCCCTATGTACAAGAATAGAACTACTACAATACTGCCCCCTATGTACAAGAATAGAACTACTACAATACTGCCCCCTATGTACAAGAATATAACTACTATAATACTGCCTCCTATGTACAAGAATATAACTACTATAATACTGCCTCCTATGTACAAGAATATAACTACTATAATACTGCTCCCTATGTACAAGAATATAACTACTATAATACTGCTCCCTATGTACAAGAATATAACTACTATAATACTGCTCCTATGTACAAGAATATAACTACTATAATACTGCCTCCTATGTACAAGAATATAACTACTATAATACTGCCTCCTATGTACAAGAATAAAACTACTATAATACTGCCCTCTATGTACAAGAATATAACTACTATAATGCTGCCCCCTATGTACAAGAATATAACTACTATAATACTGCCCCCATGTACAAGAATATAACTACTATAATGCTGCCCCCTATGTACAAGAATATAACTACTATAATACTGCCCTCTATGTACAAGAATATAACTACAATAATACTGCTCCCTTTGTACAAGAATATAACTACAATAATACTGCCCCTGCGTACAAGAATATAACCGCCTACTCGGCGGGCCGATCGCTCCGATAGGCGCGAGCCCGCACTCGTGCCTGCGCCACTGACAAGTCCCTACCCGTGAGCCCTAGCACCAAAGAAATGGAAAACAAATAACCAAATAAAGCAGAAAAGGACTTAGCTGAAATAGAGGCGCTCCAGCCAGGATGTGTTCCTCCGTCGCTGTCCAGCGGCAACTGAAGCATTGACGAGCATAGCGGTCAATGCTAGCACAGTTTAAATAGGAGCTGAGCTAGTCAGCACCAGGTGCTGACTGACATCACTCCTGCAACTACCACACCCCTCAGCTCCAGGAGAAGCAAAGGCACACCCAAAACAGGGTCTGGCTTTCTAGCAATGTGCAGGCCTCAGAATGGCTACAACAACTACCTCCTATGTACAAGAATATAACTACTATAATATTGTCCCCTGTGTACAAGAATATAACTACTATAATACTGCCCCCTATGTACAAGAATATAACTATTATAATACTGCCCCTATGTACAAGAATATAACTACTATAATAGTGCCTCCCATGTACAAGAATATATCTACGATAATACTGCTCCAATGTACAAGAATATAACTACTATAATACTGCCCCTTATGTACAAGAATATAACTACTATAATACTGCTCCTATGTACAAGAATATATAACTACTATAATATTGCCCCCTATGTACAAGAATACAACTACTTTAATACTGCCTCCTTTGTACAAGAATATAACTACTATAATACTGCTCCAATGTACAAGAATATAACTACTATAATACTGCCCCTTATGTACAAGAATATAACTACTATAATACTGCTCCTATGTACAAGAATATAACTACTATAATACTGCCCCCTATGTACAAGAATATAACTACTATAATACTGCCCCTTATGTTCAAGAATATAACTACTATAATACTGCTCCTATGTACAAGAATATATAACTACTATAATATTGCCCCCTATGTACAAGAATACAACTACTTTAATACTGCCTCCTTTGTACAAGAATATAACTACTATAATACTGCTCCAATGTACAAGAATATAACTACTATAATACTGCCCCTTATGTACAAGAATATAACTACTATAATACTGCTCCTATGTACAAGAATATAACTACTATAATACTGCCCCTTATGTACAAGAATATAACTACTATAATACTGCTCCTATGTACAAGAATATAACTACTATAATACTGCCCCCTATGTACAAGAATATAACTACTATAATGCTGCCCCTATGTACAAGAATATAACTACTATAATACTGCCTCCTATGTACAAGAATATAACTACTATAATACTGCCTCCTATGTACAAGAATAAAACTACTATAATACTGCCCTCTATGTACAAGAATATAACTACTATAATGCTGCCCCCTATGTACAAGAATATAACTACTATAATACTGCCCCCATGTACAAGAATAGAACTACTATAATGCTGCCCCTTATGTACAAGAATATAACTACTATAATACTGCCCTCTATGTACAAGAATATAACTACAATAATACTGCTCCCTTTGTACAAGAATATAACTACAATAATACTGCCCCTGCGTACAAGAATATAACCGCCTACTCGGCGGGCCGATCGCTCCGATAGGCGCGAGCCCGCACTCGTGCCTGCGCCACTGACAAGACCCTACCCGTGAGCCCTAGCACCAAAGAAATGGAAAACAAATAACCAAATAAAGCAGAAAAGGACTTAGCTGAAATAGAGGCGCTCCAGCCAGGATGTGTTCCTCCGTCGCTGTCCAGCGGCAACTGAAGCATTGACGAGCATAGCGGTCAATGCTAGCACAGTTTAAATAGGAGCTGAGCTAGTCAGCACCAGGTGCTGACTGACATCACTCCTGCAACTACCACACCCCTCAGCTCCAGGAGAAGCAAGGGCACACCCAAAACAGGGTCTGGCTTTCTAGCAATCTGCAGGCCTCAGAATGGCTACAACAACTACCTCCTATGTACAAGAATATAACTACTATAATACTGCCCCCTATGTACAAGAATATAACTATTATAATACTGCCCCTATGTACAAGAATATAACTACTATAATACTGCTCCTATGTACAAGAACATAACTACTATAATACTGCCCCCTAGGTATAAGAATATAACTACTATAATACTGCCCCCTATGTACAAGAATATAACTACTATAATACTGCCCCTTATGTACAAGAATATAACTACTATAATACTGCCCTCTATGTACAAGAATATAACTACCATAATACTGCCCTCTATGTACAAGAATATAACTACCATAATACTGCCCATATGTACAAGAATATAACTACTATAATACTGCCCCTATGTACAAGAATATAACTACTATAATACTGCTTCTATGTACAGGAATATAACTACTATAATACTGCCCCCTATGTATAAGAATATAACTACTATAATACTGCCCCCTATGTACAAGAGTATAACTACTATAATACTGCCCCTTATGTACAAGAATATAACTACTATAATACTGCCCCCTATGTACAAGAATATAACTACTATAATACTGCCCCCTATGTACAAGAATATAAGTACTGTAATACTGCCCCCTATGTACAAAAATATAACTACTATAATACTGCTTCCTATGTACAAGAATATATAACTACTATAATATTGCCCCCTATGTACAAGAATACAACTACTATAATACTGCCTCCTTTGTACAAGAATATAACCACCATAATACTGCCCCCTATGTACAAGAATATAACTACTATAATACTGCTTCCTATGTACAAGAATATAACTACTATAATACTGTTCCTATGTACAAGAATATAACTACTATAACACTGCCCCCTATGTACGAGAATATAACTACTATAATACTGCCCCTGCGTACAAGAATATAACTGCTATAATACTGCCCCCTAAAGGCAAGAATATAACTACTATAATATTACCCCCTATGTACAAGAATATATCTACTATAATATTGCCCCCTATGTACAAGAATATAACTACTATAATACTGCTCCTATGTACAAGAATATAACTACTATAATACTGCCCCCTATGTACAAGAATATAACTAATATAATGCTGCCCCTATGTGCAAGAATATAACTACTATAATACTGCCCCCTATGTATAAGAATATAACTACTATAATACTGCCCCCTATGTACAAGAATATAACTACTATAATACTGCTCCCTATGTACAAGAATATAAGTACTGTAATACTGCCCCCTATGTACAAAAATATAACTACTATGATACTGCTTCCTATTTACAAGAATATATAACTACTATAATACTGCCTCCTATGTACAAGAATATAACTACTATAATACTGCCCTCTATGTACAAGAATATAACTACTATAATATTGCCCTGTATGTACAAGAATATAACTACTATAATACTGCCCTCTATGTACAAGAATATAACTACTATAATACTGCCCTCTATGTACAAGAATATAACTACCATAATACTGCCCATATGTACAAGAATATATCTACTATAATACTGCTTCTATGTACAGGAATATAACTACTATAATATTGCCCCCTATGTATAAGAATATAACTACTATAATACTGCCCCCTATGTACAAGAATATAACTACTATAATACTGCCCCCTATGTACAAGAATATAACTACTATAATGCTGCCCCTTATGTACAAGATTATATCTACTATAATACTGCTCCTATCTACAAGAATATAACTACTGTAATACTGCCTCCTATGTACAAAAATATAACTACTATAATACTGCCCCCTATGTACAAGAATATAACTACTATAATACTGCTTCCTATGTACAAGAATATAACTACTATAATACTGCCCCCTATGTACAAGAATATAACTACTATAATACTGCTCCTTTGTACAAGAATATAACTACTATAATACTGCCCCCTATGTACAAGAATTTAACTACTATAATACTGCTCCTATGTACAAGAATATAACTACTATAATACTGCCCCCTAGTACAAGAATATAACTACTATAATACTGCTCCTATGTACAAGAATATAACTACTATAATACTGCCCCCTAGTACAAGAATATAACTACTATAATACTGCTTCCTATGTACAAGAATATATAACTACTATAATATTGCCCCCTATGTACAAGAATACAACTACTATAATACTGCCTCCTTTGTACAAGAATATAACCACCATAATACTGCCCCCTATGTACAAGAATATAACTACTATAATACTGTTCCTATGTACAAGAATATAACTACTATAACACTGCCCCCTATGTACAAGAATATAACTACTATAATACTGCCCCTGCGTACAAGAATATAACTGCTATAATGCTGCCCCCTAAAGGCAAGAATATAACTACTATAATACTGCCCTCTATGTACAAGAATATAACTACAATAATACTGCTCCCTTTGTACAAGAATATAACTACAATAATACTGCCCCTGCGTACAAGAATATAACTGCCTACTCGGCGGGCCGATCGCTCCGATAGGCGCGAGCCCGCACTCGTGCCTGCGCCACTGACAAGTCCCTACCCGTGAGCCCTAGCACCAAAGAAATGGAAAACAAATAACCAAATAAAGCAGAAAAGGACTTAGCTGAAATAGAGGCGCTCCAGCCAGGATGTGTTCCTCCGTCGCTGTCCAGCGGCAACTGAAGCATTGACGAGCATAGCGGTCAATGCTAGCACAGTTTAAATAGGAGCTGAGCTAGTCAGCACCAGGTGCTGACTGACATCACTCCTGCAACTACCACACCCCTCAGCTCCAGGAGAAGCAAAGGCACACCCAAAACAGGGTCTGGCTTTCTAGCAATGTGCAGGCCTCAGAATGGCTACAACAACTACCTCCTATGTACAAGAATATAACTACTATAATATTGTCCCCTATGTACAAGAATATAACTACTATAATACTGCCCCCTATGTACAAGAATATAACTATTATAATACTGCCCCCTATGTACAAGTATATAACTACTATAATACTGCCCCCTATGTACAAGAATATAACTACTATAATACTGCCCCCTATGTACAAGCATATAACTACTATAATACTGCCCCCATGTACAAGAATATATCTAGTATAATACTGCTCCTATGTACAAGAATATAAGTACTGTAATACTGCCCCCTATGTACAAAAATATAACTACTATAATACTGCTTCCTATGTACAAGAATATATAACTACTATAATATTGCCCCCTATGTACAAGAATACAACTACTATAATACTGCCTCCTTTGTACAAGAATATAACCACCATAATACTGCCCCCTATGTACAAGAATATAACTACTATAATACTGCTTCCTATGTACAAGAATATAACTACTATAATACTGTTCCTATGTACAAGAATATAACTACTATAATACTGCCCCGCGTACAAGAATATAACTGCTATAATACTGCCCCCTAAAGGCAAGAATATAACTACTATAATATTGCCCCCTATGTTCAAGAATATATCTACTATAATATTGCCCCCTATGTACAAGAATATAACTACTATAATATTGCCCCCTATGTACAAGAATATAACTACTATAATACTGCCTTCTATGTACAATAATATAACTACTATAATACTGCCCCATGTACAATAATATATCTACTATAATACTGCTCCTATGTACAAGAATATAACTACTATAATACTGCCCCCTATGTACAAGAATTTAACTACTATAATACTGCCTCCTATGTACAAGAATATAACTACTATAATACTGCCTCCTATGTACACGAATATAACTACTATAATACTGCTCCTATGTACAAGAATATAACTACTATAATACTGCCCTCTATGTACAAGAATATAACTACTATAATACTGCTCTTATGTACAAGAATATAACTACTACAATACTGCCTCCTATGTACAAGAATATAACTACTATAATACTGCCCCCTATGTACAAGAATATAACTACTATAATACTGCCCCCTATGTACAAGAATATAACTACTATAATACTGCCTCCTATGTACAAGAATATAACTACTATAATACTGACCCCTATGTACTAGAATATAACTACTATAATACTGACCCCTATGTACAAGAATATAACTACTATAATACTGTCTCCTATGTACAAGAATATAACTACTATAATACTGCCCCCTATGTACAAGAATATAACTACTATAATACTGCCCCCTATGTACAAGAATATAACTACTATAATACTGCTCTTTATATACACGGGTCTCACTATATACAGTATGTAGTGTTGGGGTTATATCAGTGATGGGCAACCTTTTGAGGTCGGTGTGTCAAGAGTCGCCAAAAAAACGAGCATAACTCGGGTGGTGTCACTTTGAGAGAAAAACCATAAGTTTGCGTTATTTATAGTTTAAATAACAAAAATGTATAATTGTAATATATAACTGTATTTACTAAACCCAAAACACCCGTAGCACCGGACCTCGCCTCTCCCAGCCTCCCCCTAACTTATCTTAGTAATGATGAGCAGCTAGCAGCGATGATCTCCGGCGCACACTGTGATGTCAGTGTGCTGCGGGACTCCTCCTCCCCTGGACGCTCTCGCGGAACCAAGTAGTAGGGGAGTGGGGAGGAAGACGCCGGCAGCTCACTGACGTCTCTGTTTGCGCTGGGATCAGCACTGCTTAGTGAATACCGGCAGGGGAGCCGTGGCCTCTGACGGTATTCACCACTAACGAGGTAAACGGCTGACAGCGGTCGCGTGTCAGTGACTGTGGCTACGCGTGTCAGTGCTGAGCCGAGTGTTATAGGTACGCCATCACAGGGCTATATAATGGTCTTCTCTGTATGTCCCCCTCCTGTATACAGTTTACTGGCAGTGAGTTCTTACAGTATAGGTATTATGCGGAGCTCTGCAGCGCGACTGTAAACTTATTACTTTCCCTGCATTCCACCTTGTTCGTCCGCTCCGCCTGCATTCATACATCATTAGAGACGCCGATATAAACTCCGCTTATTACAGCTTCTTAACCCTGCTTTTGTGTAGTCTGACTTTACGATGATGAAGCACGTTGCGATATCGACTTCCATGTTGGTTCCTTTGCAGCTTTGTCATAACCGGAGTGCAGTGTGAACACTGGGGTTGTTTCCAGTCTGAGTCTGCCGGATCTGTGGGTTGTGAAGTAGTGCAGCCCTCACATCTGCGATCTGTTGATCTATGGCTTCTTCTTTGCACGTCGCACCTGTAACCTGCATCTGTGGGTCACAGAGCGAACTGCTCAGACAGTGATCTCTGGAAGTATTCCTGATCCCATGCAGTGATTTACACTACAGAATCATGCCTGTTGTTAATGCAGCGCCGCCTGAGGGCCCGTAGATCTCCAGCATCCGATATTGACCGCCGCTCTTGTCCCTTCTGCACATGAATTTCTCCAGACTCTCTGAATCGTTTGACTATACTAGCAATAATTGGGGAATTATAGTACCAGTGTTTCTGGAGGCGCAATGTAACTCCGGATCAGTAGAGGAGAAGTAATGTATGTACACAGTGACTCCACCAGCAGAATAGTGAGTGCAGCTCTGGAGTATAATACAGGATGTAACTCAGGATCAGTACAGGATAAGTAATGTATGTACACAGTGACTCCATCAGCAGAATAGTGAGTGCAGCTCTGGAGTATAATACAGGATGTAACTCCGGATCAGTACAGGATAAGTAATGTATGTACACAGTGACTCCACCAGCAGAATAGTGAGTGCAGCTCTGGAGTATAATACAGGATGTAACTCAGGATCAGTACAGGATAAGTAATGTATGTACACAGTGACTCCACCAGCAGAATAGTGAGTGCAGCTCTGGGGTATAATACAGGATGTTACTCCGGATCCGTAGAGGAGAAGTAATGTATGTACACAGTGACTCCACCAGCAGAATAGTGAGTGCAGCTCTGGATTATAATACAGGATGTAACTCAGGAGCAGTACAGGATAAGTAATGTATGTACACAGTGACTCCACCAGCAGAATAGTGAGTGCAGCTCTGGAGTATAATACAGGATGTAACTCCGGATCAGTAGAGGAGAAGTAATGTATGTACACAGTGACTCCACCAGCAGAATAGTGAGTGCAGCTCTGGAGTATAATACAGCATGTAACTCAGGATCAGTACAGGATAAGTAATGTATGTACACAGTGACTCCACCAGCAGAATAGTGAGTGCAGCTCTGGGGTATAATACAGGATGTAACTCATGATCAGTACAGGATAAGTAATGCATGTACACAGTGACTCCACCAGCAGAATAGGGAGTGCAGCTCTGGAGTATAATACAGGATGTAACTCAGGATCAGTACAGGATAAGTAATGTATGTACACAGTGACTCCACCAGCAGAATAGTGAGTGCAGCTCTGGAGTATAATACAGGATGTAACTCAGGATCAGTACAGGATAAGTAATGTATGTACACAGTGACTCCACCAGCAGAATAGTGAGTGCAGCTCTGGAGTATAATACAAGATGTAACTCCGGATCAGTACAGGATAAGTAATGCATGTACACAGTGACTCCACCAGCAGAATAGGGAGTGCAGCTCTGGAGTATAATACAGGATGTAACTCAGGATCAGTACAGGATAAGTAATGTATGTACACAGTGACTCCACCAGCAGAATAGTGAGTGCAGCTCTGGAGTATAATACAGGATGTAACTCAGGATCAGTACAGGATAAGTAATGTATGTACACAGTGACTCCACCAGCAGAATAGTGAGTGCAGTTCTGGAGTATAAAACAGTATGTAACTCCGGATCAGTACAGGATAAGTAATGTATGTACACAGTGACTCCACCTGCAGAATAGTGAGTGCAGCTCTGGAGTATAATACAGGATGTAACTCAGGAGCAGTACAGGATAAGTAATGTATGTACACAGTGACTCCACCAGCAGAATAGTGAGTGCAGCTCTGGAGTATAATACAGGATGTAACTCCGGATCAGTAGAGGAGAAGTAATGTATGTACACAGTGACTCCACCAGCAGAATAGTGAGTGCAGCTCTGGAGTATAATACAGCATGTAACTCAGGATCAGTACAGGATAAGTAATGTATGTACACAGTGACTCCACCAGCAGAATAGTGAGTGCAGCTCTGGGGTATAATACAGGATGTAACTCATGATCAGTACAGGATAAGTAATGCATGTACACAGTGACTCCACCAGCAGAATAGGGAGTGCAGCTCTGGAGTATAATACAGGATGTAACTCAGGATCAGTACAGGATAAGTAATGTATGTACACAGTGACTCCACCAGCAGAATAGTGAGTGCAGCTCTGGAGTATAATACAGGATGTAACTCAGGATCAGTACAGGATAAGTAATGTATGTACACAGTGACTCCACCAGCAGAATAGTGAGTGCAGCTCTGGAGTATAATACAAGATGTAACTCCGGATCAGTACAGGATAAGTAATGCATGTACACAGTGACTCCACCAGCAGAATAGGGAGTGCAGCTCTGGAGTATAATACAGGATGTAACTCAGGATCAGTACAGGATAAGTAATGTATGTACACAGTGACTCCACCAGCAGAATAGTGAGTGCAGCTCTGGAGTATAATACAGGATGTAACTCAGGATCAGTACAGGATAAGTAATGTATGTACACAGTGACTCCACCAGCAGAATAGTGAGTGCAGTTCTGGAGTATAAAACAGTATGTAACTCCGGATCAGTACAGGATCAGTAATGAACGTACACAGTGAATCCACCAGCAGAATAGTGAGTGCAGCTCTGGGGTGTAATACAAGATGTAACTCAGGATCCGTACAGGATAAGTAATGTATGTACACAGTGACTCCACCAGCAGAATAGTGAGTGCAGCTCTGGAGTATAATACAGGATGTAACTCAGGAGCAGTACAGGATATGTAATGTATGTACACAGGGACTCCACCAGCAGAATAGTGAGTGCAGCTCTGGAGTATAATACAGGATGTAACTCAGGATCAGTACAGGATAAGTAATGTATCTACGCAGTGACTCCTCTTTATGTGTTAGTTAACCCTGTATGTTTACTGCTTGACTTGGGATGATGATGGAGTCCTGCATGTGATTGTCTATTAGTCTTTTTCTGTGGACGCTCCATGCAGTTCCTCATTCGCTGAGAGTCCGCAGGTAACAATTGAGGGGATGGTACGGGAACAGCGAAGCTTGGAGATGGGCCTGGCAGTGAGAGACACGGTAATTAGAGCCAATAGTTGTTCTTCACGTCCCTCTCGTAGTCGCACGGCGTACAACAAAGGATTATCGCGGCTATGAAATTCCTTTTCTAGTGTAAATGTTGTTGCGGTGTAATTTGTATGGCGGACAACAGGTGAGACGCGGCGGCTTTGATCTCCAACACTGGCAAGGCAGCGTTTGATCATCTTATAAGGTCCAATTTGTGCACGCTGCGCCGGGCTTAATGGAGAAGCGGGATCATTACGTCTGCTGCGAACAAGGCCGTTCTTACCCTTTGGGCTTCTGGATGAGAAACAAGCAACAGCAGTATCTTGTGTGGTGGAGCTACATGTAGTGGGGAGGGAAGGGGTTAAGGGGCAGATGAGTGTCGCCCCCATCGGTCATTGTGCTGTTTGCAGTAATTGTGTCAAAACTTTTTTGTTTCCCTCTCGCCTGCGAGTCTATCTGCGGAGCACGCTGCGCTGCTGACTGTGAACTAACGTGGCCATCCTCGCCGATGTGGAATGTGCAGAGTATGTCCTTGAACTCTACGACGGACTGTTACATTACGCTCACGGCCCTCTCATGAGTTCGCTGGAGGGTCTGAAGTAGCGCAGCGTGCTGCAGCGGATCATCCTGGGAAATGCTGAAGCTTCTTACTGTTGTCGATGGATGGCGTCCTGGGTGCAGCGTGCAGACTGCAGCAGTAATGACATGATAACGGTGTTCTGTGGGTCAGAACAATGATGCCGATGCCGCGGGTGTTTAGTAATTTTAGTCGCTTCTCAAAAATGAAATCTCTTTAACAATAGCTGTAACCGTTTACACCTTCTGACCGCCATAACCCCTCTATCTTTCCCTCTGCAGGGTGTATGAGGTCTTGTTTTTTTCGTAACAGCCTGTGTTGTTAATTGCTAGTATTTTGGAGTATATACGGGTTTTTGAACACATTTTAATAATTTTTTTTCTTTGAGACAGGGAACCAAAAAAACCCCTTAATTTTGTTGTGTATTTTTTCCTGTTGATGTTCCCCAAAAGAATGAATTACACGTTACTTTGCTGGATCGCACTTTTATGCAAAGTTTTTTTTTTTTTTTTTTATCTTAATCTTTTTTTAAATTATGAATATGGGAAAAGTAAAAAAAAAAATAAAAAAATTACTGTAATTTCTTTTTTATCATAATATAAAACTCAATTTTCGGGCTTATTTAGACGACTGTATATCTGCTGCGTTTTCACGCCCGGCTGATATACGGTGTCCTTGTCTGCGGGATGGAAGAGCCAGGAGCAGGAACTGAGCTCCTGCCCCTTGCCACTATTTGCAATGGGAGGGGCGGGGCAGGGGTGGAGCTAAGCACCATTAGCTCCGCCCCTGTCTCGTCCCCTCCTATTGCAAATAGTAGCAATGGGCGGAGATGGGGCGGGAGCTCAGTTCGTGCTCCTGGCTCTTCCATCCTCCTCCCCCTGCAGACAAGGACACCGTATATCAGCCGGGCGTGAAGACCCAGCCGATATACGGTCGTCTGAATAAGCCCTTCACCATATTTTTACTCTCTCTTTATTCCCTATAGGGGACATTTGATCGCTGCTACCACATACTGCAATTTTTCAGGGGTGTAATATATCGTATTTCTGCCGGCATTGTTCTAGGAGGCTCATCCTGATAGGCAGAAATACATGTGGAGGTTCAGACTCCAATCGGGGTATGTAAATGCCACTTTTAGAATTGACAGCAGCATTTAAAGGGTTAACAATGTCTTGACAATTGTCGGGGCGAAGGCAGGTGCAGCCCAGCAATTAGCACTACTAAACTACTATTAACGGGCTGCACCCATGCTTGCAGATGCTGCCTGTCAATAGTCGGGAGAACGCAAGTGCTTGCTGTAGGCACCAGCGCTCCTCTAAGAACAGCCTCAATCTGCATCATTGATTTTGTACTGATTGGTCCTAAAATCCTGCTCCAATCACATCCAGAGCTGCATTCAGAACTCCACTCCTGCTGGTTGTGATTGGTCTGTGCACTGTTTAGAATCCACAGCTCTTTCCATGACCTGATTATCGAGCGGGAAGATTCCTACTGTCAACAATTGCGCTATTTTGTTGACCAATCAGTGACTTTCGGAAAGTATACAGATGCTCTCTGATTGGCTGTTCAACTTTCCATATCAACAAGTAGGAGGTGCCTCCGTCTCTGTAGGGACAGGCGATTGTAGTTACCCTATAAGCTGATTCTTCAGCTCTCTATATGAAAATTAAACAAGACCTTGAGAATTTGGCAGCCGCCGCCTTGAAAAGATGTTCGTGCCGCTTTATAGCCAATTAGTGAGGTCAGAAAAAAAGGCGTATGGCGGTCATGCAGGGGTTAAGGCAACGTAATTAGTTAATAATGGCAAGTAACTTTGGATAAACTTTGCTGGATGAGTTTTTTCTTTTTACTACTTTGCCATTAAATCATCGCCGTCGCCTAAACTCCCCCATTGCGCTTGCTTTTGGTAATAGGAAGCCAGTAGAATATTACATGCAGCTTTGGTTGTGACTGGAGAATCCAGCAAATCAACAGAAGACTATTGTTAATATTTTATATAATATCACGTAACTTAAATGTGTTTTGTACTAAGTTGGCCTTACATCGCATCTTATGCTCCAGTCACATCTAGAGCTGCATTCAATAATTCTGCTAGTTGCTTAGCAAGGACTTTGTCCCCTTAACTGCCACCTCCAGCTAGCCAGCAGAGTTTGAGTGTCAACCAACATGGCCGTCCACAGATTTCCGCTCTGAGTGGCAGCCATGTTGGGAGGCTTGGCCGTCGTTCACACGGCCATGGGACTGTCAGGTGTTTCTAACGCTGATCTGTCTGTTCAGTCCATGGCAGACCCCTGAGTCAGCGCAGATTTTCACGTGTGGCTGCAGGCGTATTCAGCCGCCATCCAGGGGGCGACACAAATTCTGCGTATAAATCCGCGGCGAGTACACGGCCTTAACGGGGTCACATCGCAGATGTTTGTATGGATTCTGTAGCCGATTCGTGGCAAATCAACGCCTATATGGCGCAGATTTTTTCTGTGCGCTGCAAATAAGAAGGTGCCCTGACTTCTTCACTCGGACCCCCAATTGACTGAGCTAAATGTGCGTGCGAATATGTGGCTGAGACCGTAGGTCTGCGGCAATGACGTTTATCTGTAATGAGGATATCCGTTAAATGTCGCATTCGCGGAGTGTGAACGTAGCGTGATTGTGACAGCCGGCCTCCTCGTAACCAAGAAACGATAGAATTGGATTTTTAACTATTCATGAGCGAAGCGCGATTTTCGCCACCCCGCAGGACTTTTCTCTCGGCTTCTCAGGTTCTTGTCGTCCCCCGGTATCTTCGCGCTCCTTCTTACGTCTCCACTTATGTAAATTGGCGCCGTATTATTTATTCTGCACTGAGTTTTCATTTCATCTCGGTTTTTCATTATGATAATTTTCCTTTATTGCTTCCCCCACTTAACCGCGCGGCGTTCTGCGCCTGTAATTAAAGCGTGGAGACACAATGGGCTATATTTAGTCCCCACTATAGGCGCGCTTTCTCCGCACGCTCGCATCCATTTACTGCTATCATCTTGTGTTAACACTTTTATCCAATCGCTCCAACGTCACTGAGGCCGAGCGCCGCAATTATCCCGTTAAGTGAGCAGATTGCGTGGAGGCATTCTGACGGCCCATAACTCCCAATGTGCGGCCTGTACTCCTATGTGCTGCTATAGGAAAATAATGGGTGCCATCACCCAAAAAATAGGACTTGCTGCGTGTTTTCTATCACACAGCATCGCTGCCATAGAAAAGTCATTGATGTAAAGACACCTACTGTACAAAACGCGCGAGTTCTGTGTCTCACAAAAACGTGTGTGACGATTGCCAATGTGACTGCTGCCGTAGTACCATCCTAGTGCTGGGTTAGTGCGACCTTAGTGTGATACTAGTGCTGGCTCAGTACAACCCTAGTGCGACCTTAGTGTGGCCCTAGTTTGGCCTCAGTTTGGCCCTTATTGCGATCCCAGCGCAGGCTTAGTGTGACCTTAGTAGTATCCTAGTGCGATCTTAGTGTGTCCTTAATGCCGGCTTAGTACAACCCTAGTGCGACCTTAGTGTGGTCCTAGTTTGGCCTCAGTTTGGCCTCATTGCGATCCTAGCGCAGGCTTAGTGCGGGCTCAGTTCGACCTTGATACTATCCTAGTGTGGGCTTAGTGTGGTCCTAGTTTGGCCTCATTGCTATCCTAGCGCAGGTTTAGTACAATCCTAGTGCAACCTTAGTGCGATCCTAGTGTGGGCTTAGTGCAACCTTAGTGCGATCCCAGTGTGGGCTTAGTGCGACCTTAGTGCGATCCTAGTGTGGGCTTAGTGTGGTCCTAGTTTGGCCTCATTGCTATCCTAGCGCAGGTTTAGTACAATCCTAGTGCAACCTTAGTGCGATCCCAGTGTGGGCTTAGTGTAACCTCAGTGTGATCCTAGTACGACTTTAGTGCGATCCTAGCGCGACCATAGTACGGGCCCCTGCTGCAGTTCAGCCTTGTTCAGTTGGGTAATCTGCTGTAACCAGACTTGTTGTCACTTGTTTCTTTTTCCCAGGAATCTGCTTTTCATATTTGTGTACAGAAAGCATTTGCGCGTCAGTCGATGCTGACGTTTTCATGTGCAGCGTAGATACCTGACCATGTGAGCCTTGCAGACAGCGCCCCCTATCTAGAAGACTGCTGACTGTTCTTGTCTGTTCCTCCTTGTTTCTGCAGATGGCATCAGTGTGAGCGGCCTCCCCGTCTCCAGCCCATTCCGACACATCGTCAAACCCAGACTGGAAACCAAACCCGTCAACCCCCCCGAGAGCAGCAAGAGCAGCGACTTCAGCCACGTCAAGGTGAGCCGCTCCTCCTCCGCCACGCTCGCTTCCATCACCTCGTAGCACCGCGGTCCAGGGAGAGTCCAGTGCAGTGCTGACAGCGAAGTTCTACCTTCTTCCCTGGATTTCACCCGCAGCGCAGAGGATTTCAGGGTATGAAAGTGTTGATGTTTTGGGAGGAAACAGAGTGAGATTCAGGCCGCTTTCACACGGGCGACAAAAATCACCCCATTTTCTCGTGACGCGCCAGCGCTACAAATCGCATGTCTGTGAAGGCCCTGCTCTCCTGTGGGTTCCTTCACACCAGCGATGTTTTGTAGGCGGCTACATTGCGAGAAAAAAAAATCGTAGCGTGTTGAATATTGCCGCTATTTGCAGTGTTTTGAAGCCCATGACTCCCTGTGGAGCCTTCCTTTGTGTTGCATCGTATCGCACGAAATCGGGGTTTTTGTTCAGTGCGATGCGACTTTTACATTAGGAAGTCCTACTGTTTGAGCCCTAAAATAAGCCCTAGCAGCAGTAAAACAAAAACCATACATTCGCTAACAGGCGCGGTCCACTCGGCCGCAAACCTGGGTGTATTGCCAAGGTTTAAAGGCAATGTGGCATCGGAAAATGGCAAAACAACAAGTTTTTTGCTAAACATATTTTTTAATAATTTTTGGAGTTTTTGAATTCTCTATGTCCCAATCTACATTAAATAAATTCCTTAAATCTTGCAGTTCTTGCAGTGACCACTAGGCCTAACAATAGTCTGACACTTCCTGTTCTGTAGAGTAAACCTCACTCTCATCACAGGCAGCATTAGGTCGGTGTCACACAACCAGATTTCTATTGCGGAATCTGTGATTATCGCCCGCCCGGACGGTCCGCGGTCTTCCGCACACATTGAAAGAATAGCATCTCCACTCCGACGAGCGAACAGTGATGGCATCGCAGCATGTTCTGCTATTCAGCAGGATCCGCACAGACGGCTTTGATTGAAGTCAATGGAAGCCGTCTGACCTGAGGCCCATCCGTAAATGACATTGCGGATAGGCCATGGGTACCCCGTCACCGCCTAGCGATGGCGCAGAAAATACAAAAAAATTTTTTTAATCTGTACTGCGCATACCCAACACCCGCAGTGCAGGAAAACAAGGTCCTCGGGGTCGCTAGCCCCAGGCAGAGAAGGATTCCGCTGCAGGCTCCCACATGCAGAATCCAACTTATCCGTGTGAGACCGGCCGTACACTGAGAAGTGACACCTATATATAGATAACACAGGATCCTCCATTCACAATAGGTGATGTCACAGCTCACCTCCTCTCCTCCCTGCACAGGTCACAGAGCATTCTATAACACTCTTCCATAGAAATCAATGGATGATGCTCACAACTAATCTCCTACCCCTCCCTGCACAGGTCACAAACATGCCAACAACACTCTTCCATAGAAGTCAATGAGTGATGGTCACAGCTTACCCCCTCCCCCTTCTTGCATAGGCCACATAGTATGCCTACAACACTCTCTCATGGAAGTCAATGGGTTCCCTCATGTGCAGTATGTTTATGGCTTATGACTTTTATTTATCTGATGAGGGCCATCCCAAGGGTGAGACCCCCACCAATCACACATTGATGGTCTGTCAAATGGAGATGTTGAAGAGGTTGTCTTGTTGGGACAGACTGTCCGGTTATCCCAGTCCCCCGGGGACTGGCTGATCATGTCTGATCCTGATGATGTCATGCAGACTCCTCGCCATCACTGTGGAGCTATACCGTTATATTGTGTCCCTGCTGTGGCCTATAGCGGGGGTCCTGATCAGGGACCAAAATGCAATAATACAGCACAAAGCTAGTTGTACAACCCCCTGAAAGAAACTCCTCACCTGGCTACTAACTACTGGAGCCGGTGCCAGGGGTGCGGCAGAACTAGGGGCATGCCATCCCACTGATCATGGGGGTCTCCGATGGCACCAATTAGGCACCTTTGTCCCTCTTCCCCGGGGGGGTTTTCTGGTCTGCGGTTTTCTCCATCATTGCATTTCAGTTCAGCTTTGAATTTACCTTTGCGATGAATGTCAGCCATTAGCTCTGTGAGCGTGTGTTCAGGCGGTCCGCAGACAGTGATGGATGGCGGGCTCAGGGTTATCAGTAATTCGGAGACGCGGTGTTACCAGGAAGATGAGACTTGACAGAATGAATACGCAAGACCATGTGCTTCACTCCCCGAATAAGCCAGTCCCTTAATAGGCGACTTCAGTCCCAGGTGATACATAGATGTGGCTCTAGGTTCAGGTCCGGAGACCTGCGGTCAGGGCGGGCCATACTGCCGGAATCCTGAGACGGATGAAGCCAATGACAGCCCCCTTAGGCTTCGATCACATTAGCACTCCATCATGGGAGCAGGAAAACAGGATCCACTGGCTGATCAGATGCAGAGACGGCGCCCAGCAGACCCCGAGACTAGAACGGGCTCCGTTTGACTCCCATCCGGCTGTTCGGTATTTTACAGGACAGGCAGATCGTGTAGCGCTATTTTATCCTGCATAGTAGTAGAATACGGCGACGGAGGCTCAGCAGAAGGCTGATGAGGAGGAGCCCCTCGGTTGTCAATGGTTTTGACCAATGGATATAAACAAGATGTATTCACTAACCGCTCGGAGGGCTTCATAATGGTGGTGAATGAGGCCTCTGTCACACGGGCTACAAAACGCATGGATGTGACATATATGTGCTTTGTAGCCCATGTGAAAAAGGCCTAAAAGTGGAAGCTACACTGTGTCAGACCAATCCGTCCCCTAGAAGGAGTATATATATAATGTGTATTATTTCTTGACACACATTATCAGTAACCTCCCTTCCCTAAAAGATGTTGGATGGACGGAAACTTGTGATTGTAGGGTTAATATAAGTGATTCCCATATCAGAGCAGAAGCATCATTTATTGTGGAGAACCGACCCCTTGTAGGGAGGCTCTAGTACCCCGTTGTACCACCTCTAGCTTGGATACAAGATGTGATACAGACAGGCATGGAGGCTCTAGTACCCTGTTGTACCATCTCTAGCTTGGATACAAGATGTGATACGGGAGCATGGAGGCTCTAGTACCCCGTTGTACCACCTCTAGCTTGGATACAAGATGAGATACAGACAGCATGTAGGCTCTAGTACCCCTGTTGTACCGCCTCTAGCTTGGATACAAGATGTGATACTGGTGGGCATGAAAGCTTTAGTAGCCTGTTATACCACCTCTAGCTTGGATACAAGATGTGATACGGACAGGCATGGAGGCATATAGTTTCTCTATTGAGCTGCTGGTACTTGTCAGACGATCAGATGGTCCTTTCTACTGGTGGTCTGTAGGGGGCACCCTGAGCCCAGTCACCTTGTGTGCCCTCACACATCCACTGGTGCCAACACCCCCTAACAGTCTGGTCAGAACGGCCCAGTGGGGACAATTCATGGATACGACCATCCAGCTTCTCACACCCCAATAATGCGCCCCTCTCAGACTCTGGTAACGGGGTGAAATCTCTTCTCTGTGTCGTAGAGGTGTCTAGTGGTCAACAAGCTCTACAAGCAGAAGAAGAGGTCACTACACACAAGGAGCCTCCGAGAGCCTCTTATAGGCCAAGGGGGGAACCACTTATAGGGCTTCCGGTGACAAGACCGTCCATCTAATCACCACAACTCTCATCATGTACAGATCTGCCTGAGATGGAACCGCATGCCGGGTACTGCAGCAAAACAACTACTACTCCTGGGGGGGCGGGTGTTTTTATGTGTTTAAGAGTGTATATTAGATGGTCTAGGGTCTTCACATCAAAAAGCGTCATTCTGCGCAGGCGTGAGGTTTTGTACACATGTTGCGTGTCATTTGTGCTGTTACAATCCACATCTCGCCACTTTGTGGCATTCTGTCTGAGCCGTGTGCCGCACTCCTATCTCCGTGGTTCCTCTTGCTGGGAACGATCCCATGTTCCCCTGTATTTTCGCCCTGCGGTCTGTTTTATACTGTAGCTCTACAGTGCGTGTATACATGATTGTGCTGTATGACATGCTCTGTGTGATCACCCTCTGCTGTAGTATGTTACATGCGTGTAGGAGCAGCAGGGATATACTCGCTCGTCCGCATTATGCAGATTCTCTCTGGGTTGGTGTATAAAGGGGAATGGTTTTTCGGCGGACGGCGCGCTTCCTGCGCAGAGCTATTTTTAGCCGGTTTGTCCCCCATTGTGCTGTTTAAAGATTCATTGCGGCTGTTAATAGGTATATTTATAACCGGCCTGTCAACCAGCGGAGCCGGCGCGCTGTGATAAATGGCGATTCTGTTCTAGGGACTGGCTGCCATGGTAGCCATTAACCCTTTATAGCGAAGCTGTCGGCTGGCATGCCCGCCGCCTGCAGAAACTAGGGAAGATTTCTATGCCCGTCTAGAGGGCAGCATCTATCAGAGGACACATGTAACTAACATATGTGATAGTAACCACATGTTGTCTTTATTACATGAGCAGCGGGGTCGTTTAAAACTCCTTGGTCCCCAGGAGAAATCCGTATGGTGCCCCTCTAACCAGCTTACCTTGTGGCATTTATAGTGCCAACCCCTTATATGGTGCATCGAGGAACTGCGTGCGTCTGCAGCCTGCTCACCAAATATTCCCTCCAGTGGCTAAAATCCTGCACGAACCCAATAGACCTCACAGCTGGGAGTTTGCTACAATTGCACCCAGTCTCTATAATCCTCCTTGCGTTAACCCCTTCCCTCTGCAGCCCTGATTTTTGTTTCTTTTCTCTGACGACATGCACATGCGGGCGTAATTTTGCGTGATTGGTTATATTTTTTTAATGGCAGCATTTAACGCACCATATGAAAAATAAAATTGTGGCGTTTTTTTGCGGCCTGCACAGTGCGGTAGGAAGGATGCACTTTCGTTATTCTGCTGGTTAGTAGAATTTTGGAGATACCAAATTTATGTCGTTTTTATGTAGTATTACTTTAAACAATAAAAACAAAAAAACCTTTCGAAAAAATTTCCGTCGCTGTCTTCGGACCACCATTACTGTTTTTTTATTTTCCGGTGTGAGGGCTCATTTTTTTGTGGGAAGACCTGTAGCCTTTATTAGTACGATTTTGGTTGACTTCTGTCTTTTTTATCGTGTTTTTTTTATGAAGACTGGATGGCCAATAAAAGCGCAGTTCTGGCATTGCATTTTTTTTTAGACTGTGCTTACCGCTTTGCATAATAAATGTGATATTTTAATAAATCAGACTTTTACCGATGCAGCGATACCAATCGAGTGCTGAATGAGGGCCCTTTTACACGGCCTGATTATTTATTCAGATTCCATCATCCAGCCGGAGTTCAGTGTAAACACATGCCGACCGATGGACAGATTAGACTCCGGTTGCTTCTCACTCGGCATTCCGTTTCTGCCAGTTTACTGTGAATGGGGGCAGGCAGTTTGAACACTCCCCGGCCCGCTCCAGCTCCAATCACTGAGCGATGATCATCTTGTGTAAAAGCACAAGAACGATCATGGCTGGGACGGACCATAACATACTCATTGTAGGTCAGCACTCATCAGCACAGCCGGAGTATCTGCCCATTTAAACAGTCCTTTACCTGTACTGATACATTGTAGCAGAACACCAGCGCTGCAGATACATTTGTGCTCCTGATGTTCTAGACTGGATACAATTAAAGCAAAGGCTTGCTTGTGTGAAATAACATTTTTTCTTTGGGTTGACAGTCTGCAGCTGAAAACAATAATGACCTGGTACTGTAACAGCAAGCAGAGATTTTGAAAATGGTGAGAAGTTGATATGCAAAATGTATGAACTTTTTGTGAGGGAGTGACACTACTTTCTGTATAAAAAACCGGAATATATATAAATCAGTAGTTTCTAATCTGAGGTACTCAAGCTAGGGAGACACTACAAGTCCCAGCATGGCCTACAGGCTGGAAATTGTAGGTTTTTCCCAGCTGGAGTGCAGTTTTTTACATTTTTGTTCAAGGCCCAGAGATCATAGAATTGTTGGGGAAACTGATCAAGTTTGCCAAAGACACAAAAAGCTAGGGAGGGATGGCTAACATCGAAGAAGAGAGAGTGAGGATTCAAAAGGTTCTGAACAAATACTGGGTGGCGACTAACAGAATGATATTTAGCAAGGAGAAGTGCAAAGTCCTGCATCTGGGCCAGAAAAATGTAAAAAGCACATACAGAATGGGAGGAATTGGGCTAAGCAGCAGCACATGTGAAAAAGACTTGGGTATACTAATGGATCATAGACTGAACATGAGTCAACGGTGTGATGCAGCAGCAAAAAAGGCAAACACAATTCTGGGATGTATTAAAACCTCTTCTGGAATACTGTGTCCAGTTTTGGGCACCACAATTAAAAAAAAAAAAGACATTGACAAACTGGAGCAAGTTCAGAGTAGAGTTACCAGGATGGTGAGCTGTCTGCAAACCATCAGTTAAAGGATCTGGGAATTTTTATTTTGCAAAAAGAAGGCTAAGAGGAGACTTAATAGCTGTCTACAAATGTTTGAAGGACTGTCACAGTTTGACAATGAGGGTGATGAATGAGTGGAACAGGTTGCTACAGGAGGTGGTGAGTTCTTCAATGGAAGTCTTCAGAGGTGGACAGACATCTGTCTGAGATTTAGTGAATCCTGCATTGAGCAGGCGGTTGGACGCAATGACCCTGGAGGTCCTTTCCAATTCTACCATTCTACGATGTCTGATTTTCCATTCCTATCATGAAACAGAAGTGAAAAAAGAAAACCGGTGATGTGGACTGTTCCAGAAGCCTGTGTGTTGAGTCTAAAGGCCCTTTAACACAGAACCATTATCACTCAAAATTTGCTGAAAAGCCATCTTTTGAGTGATAATTGTTGTGTGTAAATATGCGCCCATCGTGCACTTTTCGTCAATCGCTGACTTCAGGTCAGCATGAAATTCTCGTCCCTCTGGACTGTAAGATAGGATGGACCGCATGCTGTGTTCTCCATGGGCAGCGCTGATAATATTCTTTAACAACAGTTAACAGCCGCTGTCCCGCTGGAGAACAATAGCGATATTGTTACGGTACTAGTGGGGTGTCTAGGTACGCACGGCGCGGGGCTCCCTGTTCTTCACCCACACCACTGTCCCTTCCTGGAGATAGCCCTGATGGTGGACATGTCCAGACCGCCAACTCTGACCCTACGCTTCCTAGGGGAGGACAGGCAGGGACCGCCGTACCTATGCAAGAGACTACTACCCACTAGCACCGACAGGAATAGCAGATGACAAGAACCAACACGAACAATCCAAACAGGACAGAGGCAGATGGAAAGGCTTGGCTGATAATAGAAAGTAAGCAGACTAACGGACAAGCTGACAGAAGCAGGATACAAACAAAGGCAGACTGGCTAGCCCACTGAGGGAAAGGCACAAGGTAGCAGGGCCAGACCGCCAGCAGATCAGAGTAGCTGGGCTACAGAGCGGACACTGAAAAGTACACAAAGTACAGGGCCGGCACTCAGCAGGTCAGAGCCACCAGACTACTCAGAGGACACTGCAAACTGAAGAATATTCGGCCACTCCCAGACAGCATGAGCGGGATCTTATAGGGCGGCGGGAGGAGACGATAGGTAGATAGACCTGTCAATCACCAGCACCCCTCTTAGACACATAGCAGAGTAATTAACCTGACTGGAAGGCACAGGAGATGTTAACCCTGGCTCTTCTGGACAGAACAACGTGTGCTGGCAAAATTAACAATGAGCTGACAGGCGAAACAGATCTATTTAGACCACCCGCTGTTCACTAAATATATGCAATGCAGTACTAAAGGGCTGATTTAACCCATTAGTACCTATGCAAAATGATCGCTCAAAACTGTCCGTTTCTGATGAATTTTGAGCGATATCTGTAGGTGTAAATGGGCCTTAACTGACACTCATTATAACAATGGCAAAGAAAGATAAAAAAATATGTATAAAACCCTCCCCGTCCTGAAGCAGTGGCATCAGGGGCAGGAATCAGGTCCTGGTGGGCTCCCGGCACTGCAGTCTGGTCGCAGGGGAACAAGTACAGTCTATTATTTAGGAGAATCAGGTCCCACTTTCTGCTGATCACCGCTCCTGTGTAATAAATGGACGAGTGAGCTGAGGATGATTGAATTATGACTTCTGGTCTAGGAGAGTAATGATGACATTAAACACTAGCAGACGGCGCTGATAGACACAGGGACTCCATACACTCTCATCACCGGAGCACGGGCTGATACAGAAGTCGGTGTAAAACTCCACTTCTCTACACTCCAGAAATAATAGAGACATACTGTAGATATGAGCTGGATAGATAGATATGAGCTGGATAGATAGATATGAGCTGGATAGATATAAGCTAAATATATATGAGCTAGATAGACAGATATGAGATAGACAGATATGAGATAGACAGATATGAGATAGACAGATATGAGATAGACAGATATGAGATAGACAGATATGAGATACATATGAGATAGATAGATATGAGATTGATAGAAATTAAATGGATAGATATGAGATACATATAAGATGGATAGATATGAGATACATAGAGAGATATGAGATAGATAGATAGATATGAGAAACATACATATGAGGGAGAGATAGATATGAGATAGACAGACAGATATGAAATAGATAGATATGAGAAACATACATATGAGGGAGAGATAGATATGAGATAGACAGACAGATATGAGATAGACAGATATGAGATAGACAGACAGATATGAAATAGATAGATATGAGAGACAGATATGAAATAGATAGATAGCTATGAGATAGATTGACAGATATCGTCTGATATAGATATTGTCTGATAACTTGTTGCAGAAACGTATCTCATCTTAAAGGGGTTGTCCCGAGGCAGCAAGTGGGTCTATACACTTCTGTATGGCCATAATAATGCACTTTGTAATGTACATTGTGCATTAATTATGAGCCATACAGAAGTTATAAAAAGTTTTTTTACTTACCTGCTCCGTTGCTGGCGTCCTCGTTCCCATGGAGCCGACTAATTTCTGGCCTCCGATGGCCAAATTAGCCGCGCTTGCGCAGTCCGGGTCTTCTGTAGTCTTCTATGGAGCCGCTCGTGCCAGAGAGCGGCTCCGTGTAGCTCCGCCCCGTCACGTGCCGATTCCAGCCAATCAGGAGGCTGGAATCGGCAGTGGACCGCACAGAAGAGCTGCGGTCCACGAAGACGGAGGATCCCGGCGGCCATCTTCAGCGGTAAGTATTGAAGTCACCGGACCGCCGGGATTCAGGTAAGCGCTGTGCGGGTGGTTTTTTTAACCCCTGCATCGGGGTTGTCTCGCGCCGAACGGGGGGGGGGTTTAAAAAAAAAAAAACCCGTTTCGGCGCGGGACATCTCCTTTAAGCCATTAAATAGCCGCTGTTCTCCCTTTTGTACAGTAAGTGATGGATCGGCTGTCTGGGGTTTGGAGGGTGTTAATGTATTAAGAGTCATGTTAAACTTGGCTATTCTTCTATTTCTCAGCAGATGCAGCCGTGCGCTCCTGTGTGCAGATACATGTATAGGCGGACAGGCAGATGGCTGGGATAGATAGTAAATATAAATACAGCTATGACTATTTTCTCAGAAACAGCGCCCCGTCTGTCCGCGCTCTGCGTCTGGCGATCAGTGCGGATCATTGACTAGAGATGCCATACCGGACAGCGCTGACTGACCGGGCATTAGTGCGGATCATTGACTAGCGCTGACTGACCGGGCATTATTGATGGAAAACTGCAAACTAATATTTTTCTAGTCCAGGACAAAGGCCTTTAAGTATTGTATCCTGAAAACCACAGATTCTGATGTACTTTGCATATTAATTTCCCCCAGTTTTCAAGATCTCTGCTTGCTGCCAGAAACTGTTTGATTAGCTCAGGTTGTCGCCCATCTGTCTGATGCACAGCATACTAAGGGTTAATCCTGAGCGCTGTTCTCACTGTGATCCTCGCCGCCTTCGGCCAGAACACAACACTCAGCACAATAGTGTTTAATGCAATCTAATGCTGAGGAAAATAGATTATTTCATTCCCCCCCCCTCCCCCGCCTTATTTCTCCAAACCAGCAGGTGGTAAATATTTCATGAGACATAACCTGCGCCAATTCACCTGCAGGCTGCACCCCCACCGTACCCCAGCGGTGATGGCAGACTTGTCATCCTTGATATAAGACTTAGAGGAGCTTCAGGGAGCGCGCTCCCGACTCCAGAGCCAACCCTGACTGCTTAAATATTTTATAGACCCTTGTGAGCGTCTCTGTATAGAGAGCAGGACAGATATTCACTGCGCGACACAGAGGAGCCAACGGAGACACCTGATATAACGGGCATGGACATCAACCAGTCTATGCCATAACCCCTATTATACTAGTTGTGTGCTTCTCAGTAGGAGCAGTATTACAGTAGTTATATTCTTGTACATAGGGAGCAGTATTATAGTAGTTATATTCTTGTACATAGGAGGCAGTATTATAGTAGTTATATTCTTGTACATAGGGGGGCAGTATTATAGTAGTTATATTCTAGTACATAGGGGCAGTATTACAGTAGTTATATTCTTGTACATAGGGAGCAGTATTATAGTAGTTATATTCTTGTACATAGGGGGGCAGTATTATAGTAGTTATATTCTTGTACATAGGGGGGCAGTATTATAGTAGTTATATTCTTGTACATAGGGGCAGTATTATAGTAGTTATATTCTTGTACATAGGAGGCAGTATTATAGTAGTTATATTCTTGTACATAGGGGACAGTATTATAGTAGTTATATTCTTGTACATAGGAGGCAGTATTATAGTAGTTATATTCTTGTACATAGGGGACAGTATTATAGTAGTTATATTCTTGTACATAGGGAGCAGTATTATAGTAGTTATATTCTTGTACATAGGGGGGCAGTATTATAGTAGTTATATTCTTGTACATAGGGGCAGTATTATAGTAGTTATATTCTTGTACATAGGAGGCAGTATTATAGTAGTTATATTCTTGTACATAGGGGACAGTATTATAGTAGTTATATTCTTGTACATAGGGAGCAGTATTATAGTAGTTATATTCTTGTACATAGAGGCAGTATTATAGTAGTTATATTCTTGTACATAGGGGGCAGTATTATAGTAGTTATATTCTTGTACATAGGGAGCAGTATTATAGTAGTTCTATTCTTGTATATAGGAGGCAGTATTACAGTAGTTATATTCTTGTACATAGGGAGCAGTATTATAGTAGTTATATTCTTGTACATAGAGGCAGTATTATAGTAGTTATATTATTGTACATAGGGGGCAGTATTATAGTAGTTATATTCTTGTACATAGGGGGCAGTATTATAGTAGTTATATTCTTGTACATAGGGAGCAGTATTATAGTAGTTATATTCTTGTACATAGGGAGCAGTATTATAGTAGTTATATTCTTGTACATAGGAGGCAGTATTATAGTAGTTATATTCTTGTACATAGGAGGCAGTATTACAGTAGTTATATTCTTGTACATAGGGAGCAGTATTATAGTAGTTATATTCTTGTACATAGAGGCAGTATTATAGTAGTTATATTCTTGTACATAGGAGCAGTATTATAGTAGTTATATTCTTGTACATAGAGGCAGTATTATAGTAGTTATATTATTGTACATAGGGGGCAGTATTATAGTAGTTATATTCTTGTACATAGGGGGCAGTATTATAGTAGTTATATTCTTGTACATAGGGAGCAGTATTATAGTAGTTATATTCTTGTACATAGGAGGCAGTATTATAGTAGTTATATTCTTGTATATAGGAGGCAGTATTATAGCAGTTATATTCTTGTACATAGGGGGCAGTATTATAGTAGTTATATTCTTGTACATAGGGAGCGGTATTATAGTAGTTATATTCTTGTACATAGGGGGCAGTATTATAGTAGTTATATTCTTGTACATAGGGGCAGTATTATAGTAGTTATATTCTTGTACATAGGAGGTAGTATTATAGTAGTTATATTCTTGTACATAGGGGGCAGTATTATAGTAGTTATATTCTTGTACATAGGGGGCAGTATTATAGTAGTTATATTCTTGTACACAGGGGCAGTATTATAGTAGTTATATTCTTGTACATAGGGGGCAGTATTATAGTAGTTATATTCTTGTACATAGAGGCAGTATTATAGTAGTTATATTCTTGTACATAGGAGCAGTATTATAGTAGTTATATTCTTGTACATAGGAGGCAGTATTACAGTAGTTATATTCTTGTACATAGGGAGCAGTATTATAGTAGTTATATTCTTGTACATAGAGGCAGTATTATAGTAGTTATATTCTTGTACATAGGAGCAGTATTATAGTAGTTATATTCTTGTACATAGAGGCAGTATTATAGTAGTTATATTATTGTACATAGGGGGCAGTATTATAGTAGTTATATTCTTGTACATAGGGGGCAGTATTATAGTAGTTATATTCTTGTACATAGGGAGCAGTATTATAGTAGTTATATTCTTGTACATAGGAGGCAGTATTATAGTAGTTATATTCTTGTATATAGGAGGCAGTATTATAGCAGTTATATTCTTGTACATAGGGGGCAGTATTATAGTAGTTATATTCTTGTACATAGGGGGCAGTATTATAGTAGTTATATTCTTGTACATAGGGAGCAGTATTATAGTAGTTATATTCTTGTACATAGGGGGCAGTATTATAGTAGTTATATTCTTGTACATAGGGGGCAGTATTATAGTAGTTATATTCTTGTATATAGGAGGCAGTATTACAGTAGTTATATTCTTGTACATAGGGAGCAGTATTATAGTAGTTATATTCTTGTACATAGAGGCAGTATTATAGTAGTTATATTATTGTACATAGGGGGCAGTATTATAGTAGTTATATTCTTGTACATAGGGGGCAGTATTATAGTAGTTATATTCTTGTACATAGGAGGCAGTATTATACTAGTTATATTCTTGTACATAGGGAGCAGTATTATAGTAGTTATATTCTTGTACATAGAGGCAGTATTATAGTAGTTATATTATTGTACATAGGGGGCAGTATTATAGTAGTTATATTCTTGTACATAGGGGGCAGTATTATAGTAGTTATATTCTTGTACATAGGGGCAGTATTATAGTAGTTATATTCTTGTACATAGGGAGCAGTATTATAGTAGTTATATTCTTGTACATAGGAGGCAGTATTACAGTAGTTATATTCTTGTACATAGGGAGCAGTATTATAGTAGTTATATTCTTGTACATAGAGGCAGTATTATAGTAGTTATATTCTTGTACATAGGAGCAGTATTATAGTAGTTATATTCTTGTACATAGAGGCAGTATTATAGTAGTTATATTATTGTACATAGGGGGCAGTATTATAGTAGTTATATTCTTGTACATAGGGGGCAGTATTATAGTAGTTATATTCTTGTACATAGGGAGCAGTATTATAGTAGTTATATTCTTGTACATAGGAGGCAGTATTATAGTAGTTATATTCTTGTATATAGAGGGCAGTATTATAGTAGTTATATTCTTGTACATAATAGACAGTATTATAATAGTTATATTCTTGTATATAGAGGGCAGTATTATAGTAGTTATATTCTTGTAGTTATATTCTTGTACATAGGAGGCAGTATTATAGTAGTTATATTCTTGTACATAGGGAGCAGTATTATAGTAGTTATATTCTTGTACATAGGGAGCAGTATTATAGTAGTTATATTCTTGTACATAGGAGGCAGTATTATAGTAATTATATTCTTGTACATAGGGGCAGTATTATAGTAGTTATATTCTTGTACATAGGGAGCAGTATTATAGTAGTTACAGTATATTCTCGTACATAGGGAGCAGTATTATAGTAGTTACAGTATATTCTCGTACATAGGAGCAGTATTATAGTAATTATATTCTTGTACATAATAGACAGTATTATAGTAGCTATATTCTTGTACATAGGAGGCAGTATTATAGTGATTATATTCTTGTACATAGGGGGCAGTATTATAGTTGTTATATTCTTGTACATAGGGGGCAGTATTATAGTAGTTATATTATTGTACATAGGGGCAGAATTATAGTAGTTACATTCTTGCACATAGGAGGCAGTATTATAGTAGTTATATTCTTGTACATAGAGGCAGTATTATAGTAGTTATATTCTTGTACATAGGGAGCAGTATTATAGTAGTTATATTCTTGTACATAGGGGGCAGTATTATAGTAGTTATATTCTTGTACATAGGGGGCAGTATTATAGTAGTTATATTCTTGTACATAGGGGGCAGTATTATAGTAGTTATATTCTTGTACATAGGAGGCAGTATTATAGTAGTTATATTCTTGTACATAGGGGGCAGTATTATAGTAGTTATATTATTGTACATAGGGGGCAGTATTATAGTAGTTATATTCTTGTACATAGGGGGGCAGTATTATAGTAGTTATATTCTTGTACATAGGGAGCAGTATTATAGTAGTTATATTCTTGTACATAGGAGGCAGTATTATAGTAGTTATATTCTTGTACATAGGAGGCAGTATTACAGTAGTTATATTCTTGTACATAGGGAGCAGTATTATAGTAGTTATATTCTTGTACATAGGGAGCAGTATTATAGTAGTTATATTCTTGTACATAGAGGCAGTATTATAGTAGTTATATTCTTGTACATAGGAGCAGTATTATAGTAGTTATATTCTTGTACATAGAGGCAGTATTATAGTAGTTATATTATTGTACATAGGGGGCAGTATTATAGTAGTTATATTCTTGTACATAGGGGGCAGTATTATAGTAGTTATATTCTTGTACATAGGGAGCAGTATTATAGTAGTTATATTCTTGTACATAGGAGGCAGTATTATAGTAGTTATATTCTTGTATATAGGAGGCAGTATTATAGCAGTTATATTCTTGTACATAGGGGGCAGTATTATAGTAGTTATATTCTTGTACATAGGGGGCAGTATTATAGTAGTTATATTCTTGTACATAGGGAGCAGTATTATAGTAGTTATATTCTTGTACATAGGGAGCAGTATTATAGTAGTTATATTCTTGTACATAGAGGGCAGTATTATAGTAGTTATATTCTTGTACATAGGGGGCAGTATTATAGTAGTTATATTCTTGTACATAGGAAGCAGTATTATAGTCAATATATTCTTGTACATAGGGAGCAGTATTATAGTAGTTATATTCTTGTACATAGAGGGCAGTATTATAGTAGTTATATTCTTGTACATAGGAGCAGTATTATAGTCAATATATTCTTGTACATAGGGGGCAGTATTATAGTAGTTATATTCTTGTACATAGGAAGCAGTATTATAGTCAATATATTCTTGTACATAGGGGGCAGTATTACAGTAGTTATATTCTTGTACATAAAGGGGCAGAAATATACTAGTTATATTCTTGCACATAGGGGACAGTATTATAGTAGTTATATTCTTGTACATAGGAGCAGTATTATAGTAGTTATATTCTTGTACACAAGGTGCAGTATTATAGCAGTTATAGTCTTGTACATAGGGGACAGTATTATAGTAGTTATATTCTTGTACATAGGAGCAGTATTATAGTCAATATATTCTTGTACATAGGAGGCAGTATTATACTAGTTATATTCTTGTACATAGGAGGCAGTATTATAGTCATTATAGTCTTGTACATAGGAGGCAGTATTATAGTAGTTATATTCTTGTACATAGGGGGCAGTATTATAGTAGTTATATTCTTGTACATAGGAGGCACTATTATAGTCGTTATAGTCTTGTACATAGGAGGCAGTATTATAGTCATTATAGTCTTGTACATAGGAGGCAGTATTATAGTAGTTATATTCTTGTGCATAGGGGGCAGTATTATAGTAGTTATATTCATGTAAATAGAGGGCAGCATTATACTAGTTATATTCTTGTACATAGGGGGCAGTATTATAGTAGTTATAGCCTTGTACATAGGGGACAGTAATATAGTAGTTATATTCTTGTACATAATAGACAGTATTATAGTAGTTATATTCTTGTATATAGAGGGCAGTATTATAGTAGTTATATTCTTGTAGTTATATTCTTGTACATAGGAGGCAGTATTATAGTAGTTATATTCTTGTATATAGAGGGCAGTATTATAGTAGTTATATTCTTGTACATAATAGACAGTATTATAATAGTTATATTCTTGTATATAGAGGGCAGTATTATAGTAGTTATATTCTTGTAGTTATATTCTTGTACATAGGAGGCAGTATTATAGTAGTTATATTCTTGTACATAGGGAGCAGTATTATAGTAGTTATATTCTTGTACATAGGGAGCAGTATTATAGTAGTTACAGTATATTCTCGTACATAGGAGCAGTATTATAGTAGTTATATTCTTGTACATAGGAGGCAGTATTATAGTAATTATATTCTTGTACATAGGGGCAGTATTATAGTAGTTATATTCTTGTACATAGGGAGCAGTATTATAGTAGTTACAGTATATTCTCGTACATAGGGAGCAGTATTATAGTAGTTACAGTATATTCTCGTACATAGGAGCAGTATTATAGTAATTATATTCTTGTACATAATAGACAGTATTATAGTAGCTATATTCTTGTACATAGGAGGCAGTATTATAGTGATTATATTCTTGTACATAGGGGGCAGTATTATAGTTGTTATATTCTTGTACATAGGGGGCAGTATTATAGTAGTTATATTATTGTACATAGGGGCAGAATTATAGTAGTTACATTCTTGCACATAGGAGGCAGTATTATAGTAGTTATATTCTTGTACATAGAGGCAGTATTATAGTAGTTATATTATTGTACATAGGGGGCAGTATTATAGTAGTTATATTCTTGTACATAGGGGGCAGTATTATAGTAGTTATATTCTTGTACATAGGGAGCAGTATTATAGTAGTTATATTCTTGTACATAGGAGGCAGTATTATAGTAGTTATATTCTTGTACATAGGAGGCAGTATTACAGTAGTTATATTCTTGTACATAGGGAGCAGTATTATAGTAGTTATATTCTTGTACATAGAGGCAGTATTATAGTAGTTATATTCTTGTACATAGGAGCAGTATTATAGTAGTTATGTTCTTGTACATAGGAGGCAGTATTATAGTAGTTATATTCTTGTACATAGGAGGCAGTATTATAGTAGTTATATTCTTGTATATAGGGGGCAGTATTATAGTAGTTATATTCTTGTACATAGAGGCAGTATTATAGTAGTTATATTATTGTACATAGGGGGCAGTATTATAGTAGTTATATTCTTGTACATAGGGGGCAGTATTATAGTAGTTATATTCTTGTACATAGGGAGCAGTATTATAGTAGTTATATTCTTGTACATAGGAGGCAGTATTATAGTAGTTATATTCTTGTATATAGGAGGCAGTATTATAGCAGTTATATTCTTGTACATAGGGGGCAGTATTATAGTAGTTATATTCTTGTACATAGGGGGCAGTATTATAGTAGTTATATTCTTGTACATAGGGAGCAGTATTATAGTAGTTATATTCTTGTACATAGGGGGCAGTATTATAGTAGTTATATTCTTGTACATAGGGGGCAGTATTATAGTAGTTATATTCTTGTATATAGGAGGCAGTATTACAGTAGTTATATTCTTGTACATAGGGAGCAGTATTATAGTAGTTATATTCTTGTACATAGAGGCAGTATTATAGTAGTTATATTATTGTACATAGGGGGCAGTATTATAGTAGTTATATTCTTGTACATAGGGGGCAGTATTATAGTAGTTATATTCTTGTACATAGGAGGCAGTATTATACTAGTTATATTCTTGTACATAGGGAGCAGTATTATAGTAGTTATATTCTTGTACATAGAGGCAGTATTATAGTAGTTATATTATTGTACATAGGGGGCAGTATTATAGTAGTTATATTCTTGTACATAGGGGGCAGTATTATAGTAGTTATATTCTTGTACATAGGGGCAGTATTATAGTAGTTATATTCTTGTACATAGGGAGCAGTATTATAGTAGTTATATTCTTGTACATAGGGGGCAGTATTATAGTAGTTATATTCTTGTACATAGGGGGCAGTATTATAGTAGTTATATTCTTGTACATAGGAGGTAGTATTATAGTAGTTATATTCTTGTACATAGGGGGCAGTATTAAAGTAGTTATATTCTTGTACATAGGGGGCAGTATTATAGTAGTTATATTCTTGTACACAGGGGCAGTATTATAGTAGTTATATTCTTGTACATAGGGGGCAGTATTATAGTAGTTATATTCTTGTACATAGGGGGCAGTATTATAGTAGTTATATTCTTGTAGATAGGAGGCAGTATTATAGTAGTTATATTCTTCTACATAGGGGACAGAATTATAGTCGTTATATTCTTGTAGATAGGGGGCAGTATTATAGTAGTGATATTCTTCTACATAGGGGACAGAATTATAGTCGTTATATTCTTGTACATAGGAGGCAGTATTATAGTGATTATATTCTTGTACATAGGTGGCAGTATTATAGTTGTTATATTCTTGTACATAGGGGGCAGTATTATAGTAGTTATATTATTGTACATAGGGGCAGAATTATAGTAGTTACATTCTTGCACATAGGAGGCAGTATTATAGTAGTTATATTCTTGTACATAGGGGGCAGCATTATAGTAGTTATATTCTTGTACATAGGGAGCAGTATTATAGTAGTTATATTCTTGTACATAGGGAGCAGTATTATAGTGTGGTGGAAGTCCAGTATTCCTATATTATGGATCGGTGGGCTTTGGCAGTAGACAGTTGTCAATTGAACATTCTGTATACATATTTCTGTCTTGCTACAAATATAATGTCTTGCTACAAGTTATGCAATAGGTACTTCCGCTTATATGAAATATCTGTTTTATAAAACTCTGCTGACAAAGATTGAGTTTAGCAATTTAGCCCGTAACCAACATGTATAAATATATTTGACTGTCCAGCTGCATGCACTAATACGGAACTAGGAATCAGACATGGACAACCGCAGAAATTTCCCCAGCGACTTTACTGGAAACGTATGCAAATAACATGGGAGGTTTGTGCAATTTATAGTTCATGATGTACCATCCAATCATATTGAAGGAACCCCACGTGGCTCCAAGACAACCCACTCATTTCATCCACCACCTGATGGCCAATCACAGATGACCGGAGGATGGAAGAATTGCAAGATGCTTATCCAATAATTAAACAATACGTTGTATGCATGTAACATTTGACCTGCCCAGATGGGCGGATTTGTTAAACTCTTAAAATAGGCTACACGCCGATGATTAAAGTTAGAATTGAGGAAGCTATGCATGCTGAACATCGTGTCAGTGTGGGAACTTCTTATGCGCATTATCAATTCAGAATTAATATGGAGGGCTGTAAACATTCCAAATTGAGTAAGGCGTGGTTCCAAAAAGAAGGTTCCTCGTCAATAGTAGTTATATTCTTGTACATAGGGAGCAGTATTATAGTAGTTATATTCTTGTACATAGAGGGCAGTATTATAGTAGTTATATTCTTGTACATAGGGGGCAGTATTATAGTAGTTATATTCTTGTACATAGGAAGCAGTATTATAGTCAATATATTCTTGTACATAGGGAGCAGTATTATAGTAGTTATATTCTTGTACATAGAGGGCAGTATTATAGTAGTTATATTCTTGTACATAGGAGCAGTATTATAGTCAATATATTCTTGTACATAGGGGGCAGTATTATAGTAGTTATATTCTTGTACATAGGAAGCAGTATTATAGTCAATATATTCTTGTACATAGGGGGCAGTATTACAGTAGTTATATTCTTGTACATAAAGGGGCAGAATTATACTAGTTATATTCTTGCACATAGGGGGCAGTATTATAGTAGTTATATTCTTGTATATAGGGGGCAGTATTATAGTAGTTATAGTCTTGTACATAGGGGACAGTATTATAGTAGTTATATTCTTGTACATAGGAGCAGTATTATAGTAGTTATATTCTTGTACATAGGAGCAGTATTATAGCAGTTATAGTCTTGTACATAGGGGACAGTATTATAGTAGTTATATTCTTGTACATAGGAGCAGTATTATAGTCAATATATTCTTGTACATAGGAGGCAGTATTATACTAGTTATATTCTTGTACATAGGAGGCAGTATTATAGTCATTATAGTCTTGTACATAGGAGGCAGTATTATAGTAGTTATATTCTTGTACATAGGGGGCAGTATTATAGTAGTTATATTCTTGTACATAGGAGGCACTATTATAGTCGTTATAGTCTTGTACATAGGAGGCAGTATTATAGTCATTATAGTCTTGTACATAGGAGGCAGTATTATAGTAGTTATATTCTTGTGCATAGGGGGCAGTATTATAGTAGTTATATTCATGTAAATAGAGGGCAGCATTATACTAGTTATATTCTTGTACATAGGGGGCAGTATTATAGTAGTTATAGCCTTGTACATAGGGGACAGTAATATAGTAGTTATATTCTTGTACATAATAGACAGTATTATAGTAGTTATATTCTTGTATATAGAGGGCAGTATTATAGTAGTTATATTCTTGTACATAGGGCGCAGTATTATAGTAGTTATATTCTTGTACATAGGGGGCAGTATTATAGTAGTTATATTCTTGTACATAGGGGACAGTATTATAGTAGTTATATTCTTGTACATAGGAGGCAGTATTATAGTAGTTATATTCTTGTATATAGAGGGCAGTATTATAGTAGTTATATTCTTGTACATAATAGACAGTATTATAATAGTTATATTCTTGTATATAGAGGGCAGTATTATAGTAGTTATATTCTTGTAGTTATATTCTTGTACATAGGAGGCAGTATTATAGTAGTTATATTCTTGTACATAGGGAGCAGTATTATAGTAGTTATATTCTTGTACATAGGGAGCAGTATTATAGTAGTTACAGTATATTCTCGTACATAGGAGCAGTATTATAGTAGTTATATTCTTGTACATAGGAGGCAGTATTATAGTAATTATATTCTTGTACATAGGGGCAGTATTATAGTAGTTATATTCTTGTACATAGGGAGCAGTATTATAGTAGTTACAGTATATTCTCGTACATAGGGAGCAGTATTATAGTAGTTACAGTATATTCTCGTACATAGGAGCAGTATTATAGTAATTATATTCTTGTACACAGGGGCAGTATTATAGTAGTTATATTCTTGTACATAGGGAGCAGTATTATAGTAGTTACAGTATATTCTCGTACATAGGGAGCAGTATTATAGTAATTATATTCTTGTACATAGCAGGCAGTATTATAGTAGTTATATTCTCGTACATAGGGGGCAGTATTATAGTAGTTATATTCTTGTACATAGGGAGCAGTATTATAGTAGTTATATTCTTGTACATAGGGGCAGTATTATAGTAGTTATATTCTTGTGCATAGGGGGCAGTATTATAGTAGTTATATTGTTGTACATAGAAGGTAGTACTATAGTAATTTATAAAATCAGTATAACTCTTATTGGTTTTGCTTTTTGGAAATCTTAGTCTTCCCCATAAGGTTTATCCGTCTCTCTCTCATGCCTTTATGACGGGTGCCGGTAAGGACTTCAGTCTCTGATTTCTTGGTTATGTAGATTTGTTTTGTTGTTGTTGCGGTATTGTGTCGCCTCGTCCTTCATTAATCTTTGAGTTCTAAGCCTTCTCTTAAAGGGCAGCGAAATAAAGAGTTTCCCAGAGAGAAATATTGTAAAATGTCATGAATTTTAAAAATGTTTCAAATGTTCTTTGACTAGTATAAATATTTCATTACTGAGCAGTCGCCCTGGGACACGGCTCGCTGCGATTCCTGCTCTATCCCCCGGATCAAAGTCATCTGAACAAAAGTTTAATTTGACGTTCCCCTTTCCTGACTCCTCTGCGGCGCTCGCATTTTGGTAAAAAGGCAATAATGACGTTTTTTATTTCTATGCCAATAAAGGTTAATGGACGCAGTTATCTGTAGTCCGCCATCCTCCGCTCACAGGACTCTCGATGTTTCATCTCATCTAATATCTCGGTTACGTCTACCAAGTTGTACAAAAATGATACATGTTGGTTATTTGGTCCAAAATGCCAATCAGCGTTGGGTCATGATGGTAGTAATTAACAGGGAACTATTGGTGTCTAGTTAGACATTCGTCTTTGTGTAAACGTAAATGACAAACACTTACTTTGGCGTTGTCACACATGTGATTTAAAGGGGTGTTTGGTGCCTGCATTTGGGTGTTAATGGATGTATTCCATGAAATTAATTTGTCTGATAAGTATCTGAATGGAGGAGATAAATCCACTGGGCTTCCCGCTGGTTGTGAGAACGGGGTACCCGACTGTTCCCAAATGAATGAGCAATGGCCATGCACCCACACATCTTCTCCTTTGTTTTTTAATGGGGCAGCCACTTGTAGGTGATCTTCAACGATCCAGTTCTTATCCCATATCTTGTGATTAGTTATAAGATCATTTCATATGTCAACCCCCCAAAGGGGTTGTCCATGTACGAGATTACGCCCCTTCAATTAGGCTGTCTGGGATACAATGTAAAACTAAGATATACTTACCCCTCCACCGCCACCAGTATCCAGAACTTCAGTCCTCGTTGTGGTCCCGGTGTTTGTTATGACAGCAGAAGTTACAGAAGGTCAGGCGAGGGTCACGTTCCGAAATGCTGTCATCATGGCACTCAGAGTGCGAGCACCAATGCCCAGGGAAGGAGTAGTGACGCAGCAGCGGTCATCTGAACTCCTGTGACAGCCCTAGTGTTTTACCCCAGACAGCCCTATTGGAGGGGGGCTCGTCCGGTATCCGCAGAACCCCTTTGAAATCAAATGTCCCAGGGTATGGCATAAAATCAGCCATTACTCACCCTTCCGTTGTGCTCTTGGTCCATCGTCGCTGGTCTAGTTCGCTCTGCTCTAGGACCCACTGAAACAGGAAACCATGACATTACATTCATCGCTCACATGACCACGGCAACCAATCGCTGACTGCAGCTGTCTATGATTTGAATTTTGAGGCCAGTGATTGGCTGTAGCGATCATGTGAGTGATGAACGTGACCGTCATCTTTTCCTGTTCCAGTACGAACTGGAGCGGAGGGGTTGTGTTTGGCTGCATTGTACCAGAGGCGTGGTGGAGGGGCGAGTCATGACTTTTTTTTTTTCTATTTCCCGCTCTACTTGGGGCTTGCTTTTTTTTTTTCAAAAAAGGTTGAAAAACCGGTTTAAAGGAACAGCCCTAGGTGTGTATTTCTATGCTTCTGCGCAGGCTGTCCTATTGCTGAATAATATCCAGGGAGAGGATTATAAGGATCATTAAGGAGACCCTTCAGTTTCAGAACAAAATTCAGTCTCAGGACTGGAAGAAGTTGTCTTCTGTGTAAGATGGCCCATGCAATCTTCCTAGACTGAATTTAACGATCAACTTGCAGTGCCCGAAAAGCGCACAATGGGCGCTCATTTAGACGCACCGATTATCGCTAAAACGATTGCTTTTTAGCGATTTTTTTTTTTTTTTTTCTTTTCTTTTTTTCTAGCCATCATCTCTCTGTGTAAATGGGCCTTTAGGCCACTCTGACAGATCTCGTTTTCACCGTGATTACCATGGCGTTTCCAACACCACGCTAATCGCGGTACAAGTCCTCGCAGACCTGTGCTTGATCGCAGTGTTTTGTAACGCTGCCTGCTCTATTTTGCCACAATGAATGCCCTTTATCACGGGGTGCGTTAAAACCCGCTGTCAGAGGTAGTAACCTGCGTCCGAAAACGGCAGCAAAAAGGCGGTGTTTTACCAACACTATGTGTGAGAGTTGCCTTAGAAAACAATGTCCCCCCCACCCGCCACAAACTGCACCACTCCCGTCTACAGGTTGTGTTTGGTATTGCATTTCAGCTGCATTCACTTCAATGGAGCTGCAGTACCAGCGTAACCTTCGCACAGAAATGGCGCTGTTTCTTTAAACACTTACTAATATGTTGAATGCAATCACTCGTTATCGAATTTGTCGTTCTCGTAACTTTACATAACCCTGTTTAACAGTGATAATAAAAAAAGAATAAAGTTGCAGCGTGATGAGCCGAGCGTGTTGTTACGAGGGAGCTTCACCTGTTGATTGCAGCCTTAATTACATTTCATTAGGACGTCTCGCAGCTTGTTGTGTACATTGCCTTTAATTATTCTCCACCGCTGTTGATTTTATTAAGCTTTTTTCATTAAGTTTCTTCATGGGAGCCGGCAGAGAATCTCGTATATCTGCATCCACAACGCCAAATTTTTTTTAATTTCCCCAATTTATGATGTCCTGTTCAATAATTCATCTCCCGAATTATGTTTGCAGGCGGCAGCGTTGCGCGGCCATGCCAGTATTAGAGGATAAAGGCTGACAGTAAAACTCCTCTTTTTTTTGCAGGTCACACTTTTAGATTTACAGCCATGACCTGTCCTGTGATCAGTTAGGTGGGCTTCATAGCCTTGTAGCTGTACCCCCAGACTCTCTGCACCTCTAATCTTCTGTGTACACCCCACTGTTCCTCTGCACCAATTTTCTTTAGATTCGGCCTCTGCAGCTTTGAACCTGTGACGTCGGTTGTCTCCTCCAATCCCAGTCAATGGCTGACCTCATTGGGTGAAAGAAACCTCAACCATTGACTGTGAGTGGAGGAGACCGCCCACTTGACAGATTCAAATCTCCAGGAGCCGAATCTAACTAAAACTAAGAGTGTGAGGGAATGGAGAAGGACTACAGAGAAAGTAAGAGGTGCGATAGAGTCAGCAGGTCCATGGCTGCAAAGTTATACAGCAGGTACCACTAATCAGAAGGCACGATCGGCAATGGGCATTTAAAAATGACCTATCATGCCATATCCTTTTGCCGCGGTGGGCCTGCTGACTCTGTCGTACCTCCTATTTTCTCTGTACTCTTTCTCCATTTCCCTGCATCGACCTCCTTTCCATTCGGCTCCTGAAGCTTTGAAAGTGGGGGGTCTCCTCCAATCATTGTCAGTGACTGACAGCAGTTGGCAAAGGGAACTTGAAGTTGCCCATTGACAGTGAATAGAGGAGACCACCCATTTGACAGGTCAGTTTGGGGGAATGGGAAGGGAATATAGAGAAAATAAGAGGCTCGATAGTCAGTGAGATGGCAGCTGCTAAGCTATATAGCCGGGCGCATTGATCAGAAGACATAATGGGCAGTGGACATTTTAAAAAGATGTGTCATGTCTTGTGATGAATGGGGCTGTCTGTATAGCTTAGCAGCTGCTGCCTCTGTTGCGCCTCGTATTTTACCTTTACTCCATTCCTATGCTCTTGGACTGCCCTCCGTTGGATTCGGCTGCTGGAGCTTTGAACCTGTGGAGTGGGCAGTCTCCTCCAATCCCAGTCAATGGCTGACCTCATTGGGCGGAAGAAACGTAACACCATCTGTTGACCATGAGTGGAGGAGACCGCCCACTTGTCGGATTCAAAGGTTCAGGACCTGAATCTAATGGAGGTTGGTGCAGGGCAATGAGTACAGAGAAAATCAGGGGTATGAGAGTCAGCAGCTCTGTTGAACTGAAGGCACTGCCGACCGATGATATCTACAACAGCACAAATTAACCTAAATGAGCAAAAAAAGAAAAAAAAAACAAGCATTTCCTCATTTGTCAGCTGATTGCTGCCCCAACATGGGACAATGATTGGGTGGATGCATGTTCTGATGTTGACCCATCTGAGGTTGTGGGCCCATGTAGATGCACATTTCCGTCTCCCCTTTTTGTGCTGCAGACGTCTGCTGCCTCCAGGTTTGGAGACGGGACGTATTTGTTTAGCGCCACATTAGTTCTAATGAAACTCCTTTTTCCGTCCCCAAGGGGCTCCTCCACTTCCTGCTGTCAGTCACACTGCGGATATGGTAAGGTCCCATGCTGCTTTGTATGGGGGTGTGATAATGTATGACTATCTGCACGAGGCCTCGGGGTCCTTGTACACCAAACTATTTCTTATAGCTAACGCCACCCGTATGTGATGGCCGCTCGTCTGCCGGGCCTTTACACAGGCTGAGCCAAGAAGTATCGAGGTCCACTCACACCGGCCGGTTATTGGGCCAGAAGGTAATTGTCTCAATGGAATGTGCGGCCGATTACCAGAGGAATGAGAAAACCCAAAGATACAAACGATCATTTCCTGCAGCACCTCTGTATGACCAGCAGAGGCACTACCAGCACTGATGATACTCTGGGACACACGTGATCAGAGGCACCATCATTTTTTGCTTAACCCTTTAATGATGCGTCCCTCGTTTTATTTTTGTTTTTTCCTCCGCCCTTTAAAAAATCATCATAACTTGGTTATTTCCCCGTCGGCGCAGCGGTCGTGTTTTTGCTGGAGGAGTTATATGGTAGCATTTAATCCATCATATGATCTATTGAAAAAGTTTTAAAAGTTTCTAAGTGAAAGGAAAAAAAAAATCCAAATCCAAAAATCTTTAGAAGGGGATCGTGTTTTTATGGCATACACACGGCAGCGGACGCAACCGCTTGCAAACGTACGGATTTTTATTTTTTTTGCTGTTCTACTTTTAATATAAATTATATGGAAAAAAAAGAAAGATTTTTTACTTAACTCTTCTGATAGCCGGTTTGGCGAAGTGCAGCGCCATATGTATATTCTTGCTGTTCCGTATTAAGGGTTAATACGAGCATCCCGGAGAATCGTTGGCACGCCACGCAGCACTTGTGATTGCATTTATTTCTCAGTCTGAGATATATAGTCCTTGCAGTCAGGTGACCAAGAGTCCCCGGATTTAACATGCGTCCCTTGTTACGCCTCTTAGCCCATGCAGGGACGTCGATCTCTTGGCCACGCGTGGTCTGAGATCATTAATTGGTAATGACCTGCGCGGACGATCCGCGGCAGTCCCCATCCGTTAGGAAGAAAAGAACATCCGCATGACAGCAATTGCAATTTCCGCTTGCAGAAAAAAAAAACCCAAAACGCAGCATATTTTATTTTTGCCCTACCTTGATACTAAACTTTTACAAACAGGCAGAAATACATGCAGCTCTGGGGACCTTCAGAAGACCCTCAGCTACCATGAGAATCGAATAGCACCTCGCCATGTCACAGTCAGGAGGCTGTTCGGGAGCACCAAATGCCGATTGGGGCATTTAAATGCCGCTTTCAGAATTGACAGTATTTCAAAGGTTAATTGCCAGGATCAGTGTGAATGCTGATTGTGGCTGGGTGTCTGCCGTCAAAGACCAACCCTGCCGACCCAGGATGTACATATATGTCCTGTGGCATGAAAGGGTTAGAGGTTTTTTTTGGGACTACACTATTGATGTCCTATCCACAGTGTGTCCGCAGCTGTCCGTTTGGTGTCCGCAGCGGTCATCGATGAGGTGGCCATGCACATGCAGTCCCTCTCCAGCGGTCATCGATGAGGTGGCCATGCACATGCAGTCCCTCTCCATTATAATATATATATATATATATACGATGAGGTGGCCATGCACATGCAGTCCCTCTCCATTATAATATATATATATATATATATATATATATATATATAATGGAGAGGGACTGCATGTGCATGGCCACCTCATCGATGACCGCTGCGGACACCAAACGTCTCCCAGAAATTGTACACTTCTAGTGAATACCCCATTAAAGGTATTCTTCGGATGTCCCTTTAATCCATTTTCCTGCAGACAGTCTCTCATCTTGGTGCCTCTAATCTTCAGAAGTATCTATAATGTATCTCTGAGTTATGAGGTTTCCTCTTATTATTTTACTAAATCACGCGGTCCACAAATAATGGATGGCTTTTACTGCACGAGGAGCGCCTGAAGTACCATGTACTATACATGAGGCTGGGACCTCCAATAAATGCTCTATCCTAAATATTAAACGCCCCATCTCATCGGATAGTGAGTGACGGTAGGGGAATGGGATTTAAAGAATGAAGACCTAACATTGCAGAAACCAGATAACTGGATAATCCAACACTAAAGTCTTATCTACATTGTACTGGTTACATATAGAATGTATCTGTGATGTACCAAGGACAGGAGGAGAGGGGAGGGGAGGGATCCCGCCTCTGTCCCCTTACTTACTGATCGGCTCTTCCCAGCAGGCTTGCTGCTACCAGCCGTCACGGCAGAGCCTCGATCCGTCACTCTAGGGAGATTGCAAGCTCGGGGTCGTTAGACTACAGGCCGATTTGTATCCAGCTTTCCCGGGGTCCTGCCACATGCAGAGCGAAAGCACAAATCACAGCCTGATCCGTTATAGCGCACTCCAGAGCCCTACAATGTCCTACAGCTGCCGCCACCAGTCTCTTATCGGTAAACTTTAGGAATTATGGACACAATCTTCACACAATTTGCTTAGTTTTTAAAACCTACAAGGCCGATTTTTAAATTGCAGATTTAATATAGAAAAGGTCTAGCAGTGCAAAATATATGATGTGTACAAAGATATACAAAAAAAGGTTGTCACATGGGAGGATAAGGAAATACTGTATGAACACAAGACAAATTTATGAAATAAGCAGTTACATCCTGTATTATAATCCAGAGCTGCACTCACTATTCTGCTGGTGCAGTCACTGTGTACATACATTACTTATCCTGTACTGATCCTGAGTTACATGCTGTATTATACCCCAGAGCTGCACTCACTATTCTGCTGGTGGAGTCACTGTGTACATACATTACTTATCCTGTACTGATCCTGAGTTACATGCTGTATTATACCCCAGAGCTGCACCCACTATTCTGCTGGTGGAGTCACTGTGTACATACATTACTTATCCTGTACTGCTCCTGAGTTACATCCTGTATTATACTCCAGAGCTGCACTCACTATTCTGCTGGTGGAGTCACTGTGTACATACATTACTTATCCTGTACTGATCCTGAGTTACATGCTGTATTATACCCCAGAGCTGCACTCACTATTCTGCTGGTGGAGTCACTGTGTACATACATTACTTATCCTGTACTGCCCCTGAGTTACATCCTGTAGATCTTTTATTATAAAAGTAAAAAACACAACAAAGACAAACTGTAACAATAAGAATAACTATATAAAGCAATATTAGGCCCTTCCCCCACAGTCCCACAGTCCATGATCCATAAACAAAGTAAATGTCCATATCCGGGTTTCCTCCCCGCCGTACACACCCACACACATACACACTCAACATATAACACAATATACAACTATAACACAATATACAGGTATATACCTAAAATATAAAACTAAGGAAACTATAACTACATAAAACCTTGTAAACTATAACTCCCGATCTAGCCGTGCCGCACTGCACCCACACAGAACAAATGTAAGCAATAACATAAACAGCAGAAATAACTGAAATAGCAACATAAATAACCAAATACAAACAGAAAGACCGAGCCAACTGGCATAAAAACGAACTAAAAATATGCTTTTTTTAAAAAAAAATTTTATTTTATTATTTTTTTTAAATTTTTTTTTTGGGTCCCCAGTGCAGCTTGGGGGCCAAGCCTGCTCCACCAGTCCGTGCCCAGAGTTCTTAGTTCAGGACGTGCCAAGCCACACCAGGGTTTTTTTATTAATAAATACCACACTGTGCCCGCCGCAGCCTGGGGGCCATGCCCGCTCCACCAGTCCGTGCCCAGAGTTCAATGTTCGGGACGTGCCAGGCTGCGGCTCAAGGCGTGAATCCCACTCCCCCCAACTCCCCACCCAACCTACCTACCACCCAAAACGTGAATATATACAATATATACAAAACCATAATATACTCCAATAACCAACATACATAATATATACTATATACATAACCCGAAAGCCTAAGGTCAGCCCTCCTGCAGCCCTACTTCATTCCATTTTGCCCAAATCAAAACAAAAGGCTTCATGGTGCACTCATAGCCCCCCACTGGGATTGGAGGTGATAAGCCGGGCACAGACATGACAACGTACTATCCCTTGAATTTAAAAATAGGTTTCCCTATTCTCTCCCTAATTTGCCCTAGGCTGTCCTCAGTCTGCCCCTCAGTCTGACCCTTCATGGAAAACTGTCCCTGCCCTATCCCTCCTCTCTCCCTATCCTGTCCCTCCTCTCTCCCTACTCTGCCCCTAGAAGATTAAGAAAAGACTGTCCCTAACGAAAAACAAGCCCTCTCCATAGGAGAGAAGCCTTAGATGTGCCCAGCCTCTCATACTCCAAAGAACGTACCTTCACCAGGTCACCCAGGATGTTCCTACATACCGTATCCACGGGGAGGACTTTCAGCTCCGTCGAGATTAAACACCGTGCACTCCAGATGTGGAACCTGACCACTAGGCTAACTAGAAATAAAGTGCAGCGGTCCCTGCCACCAAGGCCTCTGAACGCTCCATAAGCCCACTCCGCATAGGAGAGATGTGCCAGCTGAGGCCAGCCTATGGAGACCCCTACCCGTTGGTATACCTCTGTATTAAAGGGGCACTGAAGCAGGAAATGCTCCATGCTTTCCAGCACGTCGCTGCACTCCTGACGGGGGCAACCCCTGTCAATCAGAGGCCTGCTTTTCAAGTTTCCCCTTACAAGCAGCGCCAAGTCCCAAAACTTCAAGGGGACCCGGGTTGAATTCAGTAAACGTAACCCTCCCTCCAGGTCCCGACTTGGAAAGTCCTTAAGCGCCAGGGGCTTCTGGAAATGGGTCAACAGGACTCTTTCGTCGAGGAGCCTCCTCGTCAGAGTCCTGATCTCCCACATCCCCAGACCCCACCTGCGTATCACCTTCAGAACCAAGGTAGCGTAAGCCGGGAGATATCCGTACTGCGTGCGAAGGTCCTTCACTCGCCCTCCTGTCTCCCATTCCTGGAAGAAGGGCCGAAACCATCCCCGGCAGGAGTAGACCCACGGAGTAGCCCTCTCTTGCCAGAGGTTGCCTATGTTGATCTTAAAAAAGGTGTCTACAAGAAACACCACAGGGTTGACCATAGACAACCCCCGTAGTCTCCTCGTGCGGTATGTAACATCTCTCCTGATCAGGTTCAACCTGTTCCCCCACAACATTAGGAAGAACAGGTTGTAGACCCGGGTCCAGAGAGGCTCTGGCAAAATGCATACGCTGCCCAGGTAGATGAATAAAGGGAGCAGGTATGTTTTGATCAAGCTAACTCTTTCCCGAAGGGTTAAAGACCAATCCTTCCACTGATTGATCTTGTGAGTGGCACCGTCCAGCCTGTCTACCCAATTTTGCATGGGGTAATCCCCCAGGCCGAATTTGATGCCAAGAACTTTTGCTGAAGTCTGGGGCACCGGAAGAGTGTCCGGGAGATCAAACACAGGATCCCCCCTTCCTAACCAGAGACTTTCGCACTTATCCCAGTTGACCCTGGACCCAGATGCCTCTGAGTAGCCATCCACCTCCGACACCACAAACTCCGCCTCCTCCCTTGAGGATACGAAGAGCGTGACATCATCGGCGTATGCCACTGCCCTCAGGGTAGCCTCCGGCACCGCCCGGTCCATCCCAACCCCTGTTATAGGTCCACGATCAACCCTCCTAAGGAAGGGATCTATCGCAAACACATACAACAGGGGACTTAGAGGACAACCCTGACGAACACCGGACCCCACCTCGAAAGGGCGGCCAAGCCAACCGTTCACCAGCGGGAAAGTCTCAGCCCCTGCATACAATGTTCGCAGCCAATCAACAAACCCCACTGGCAGGCCGTATCTCAGAAGGACTGACCAGAGGTGCTCGTGGTTAACCCGATCAAACGCTTTGGCCTGATCCAAGGACAGCAAGTACCCCTCCCAGTGACCAGCCCTACCCTGCTCCACTGCCTCCCGGACACCGAGAACAGCGCTAAAGGTGCTACGGCCTGGAACAGAGCAATGCTGGGCCCCCGAGAGGAGCCGGGGTGCAAACTTGACCAGCCGATTAAACAGCACTTTTGCCAGAACCTTCCTGTCCGTATTGAGAAGCGCTATGGGACGCCAGTTCTCAATACGGCTCGAGTCTTTACCCTTTGACAGAAGGATCAAAGCCGACCTCCTCATTGACTTTGGCAGAGTGCCCGAGGAAAGACACTCATTTAATACCTCCGTCAAGAGGAGACTCAAGAGGTCCTTGAAGGTCTTATAATACTCGGACGTTAGTCCATCCGGTCCTGGCGATTTTTTTTTTGAGCCGAAGCCCATCAATCGCCAGTTTAACTTCCTCTATTCTGATCTCTCCTGTCAAAACATCAAGAGAGGTGTCTACCCCTGGCTCAGGGACAGTTTCAGCCAGGAAAGCCGACATCACTTCCGAATCTAGATCCCTCTTTCCCAAGAGTTGCGAGTAGTAGGATCTGACGACCTCCAGAATCCCTGATCTGGATCGATTCAGGGATCCTGTACTATCGATCAGTCCAGTGACCACTTTACTATTCACTGACATCCTACAGTTTCTGTAAGGTTCGGGCGAGCGGTACTTCCCGAAATCCCTCTGAAAAACCAAGGATGCGTGTCTATCGTACTGGCACTTCTTGAGCAAAGATTTCACTCTGGAGATCTCCTCGCGGCTACCTCCAGTCGAAACGAGATGTTCGAGTTTCCTCCTCAGGCCGTTGTACAGGCGGTACCTGTCCAGGCATCTGAGGTTGGAGAGCTCTCGGAAGAACCTCGCCGCCCTCTTTTTGAACATCTCCCACCACTCTGACTTACTGCTACAGAGATCCAGTAATGGTACCTGGCTCTGCAGAAAATCCTCAAAGGACTGTCTTATCTCTGCTTCCTCCAGAAGTGATGAATTCAGTCTCCAAAAACCTCTGCCCATCCGGGGGGTCTGTGCAACATTCAGAGAAAACAATATTAGACAGTGGTCGGAGAATTCCACCTCAACAACGGACACTGGTGAAGAGATGGCTTCCTCCTTCAAATAAAACCTGTCTATTCTAGACCTGCTCTGACCTCTATAAAAGGTGAATCCCTCGTGGCCTGGGGTGTGCCGGATGTGGACATCCACCAGGCAAGCCTCGCTAGCTATGCTATTAAGTGCGACGCTGTCAAAAGTCAACCGCCTGTCTCCAGAGCCTCCCCTATCGCTGGCTCTTGTGACTGCATTAAAGTCACCTCCAAAGACAACTTGGCGGCTGGTAAAAAGGTAGGGCTTAATCCTCATAAAGAGACTCTTCCTGTCCTTTTTTGACTGGGGACCGTAGATGTTGACAAGTCTTAATTCTTGTCCCTTCATGAGGACATCCAAGATCAGGCACCTTCCCATTTCTAATTCAATAACTCGTCGGCATTCAACCGCTGCGGTAAAAAGAACCGCCACTCCGCTATACGGCTCGGCCGCAAGAGACCAGTAGGAAGGGCCTGACCTCCACTCCCTTTTTGCCTTATGTATGGCTGCCAAATCAGACAGCCTGGTCTCCTGCAAAAATAAAATGTCGGCTTCAACGCGGCCGAGAAAATCAAAGGCCGCAAATCTAGCCGTATCCGACTTAATGCTGGCAACATTAATTGATGCCAGAGTCAGCGGAGTGGGTGCCGCCATCATGAGTGATTAAATTAGACGGCTTTCTTCCTCACACCTGCTTCCTCGGGGTCAGAGGAAAGCCCCTTGCCTCTTTTTTTGGACACAGATGTGTCCATAGCAGGGGATCCCCCGACCCCGTCGTCCTTGTTTCCAGGTTCCAGAGTAGCCTCCACCTCGGAAGGAACTATGCCTTCATGAGGTGGAGACTCAGCGCCCCCTGTTGACCCTTTCTTTGCCCTAGGAACCTTGCCCTCCGCCTCCCCCTCATAAGAGGAGGAAGAGATGTCTTGGAGGGCTCGGAACCTATTGGAGAGTCCAACTGGAGGTGAGCAGGCTTTTCCTTCCAGTACTTGGCCCGGGGTGGGAGAAGATCTTGAATGCCTCCTTCGTTTCCTCCTCGTGGCACCTAGCTTACGCCGTTTCTCTAGCCACCTCTTGCCTTCCTCATCCACACTTTCACAGTGGGAGGAATCTGCAGAGTTGGTCTCCTTCCTCTGGATCCTCCTGTCCTCCTCATCTAAATCGCTGTCCCTCAAAGCCTCAGCCGCGAGATTTACTTCTGGAACAGGGGCCACCATCGACCCACCTGCTGTGGGCTCTCCTGTCAGCTCCCTGCTCTGTCTGCGTTTCTCCTGACGCCTCTGCTCCGCAGGCGTCTTTTGCCGGTTTTTCCCTGGCTCCTGAGCTCCTCCACCTCTGCTGGTCCCCTCACCCCCAGAGGCCACATCACAACCCCCGTCCGTAGGTGCTGAGACCGCGTTGGCAAAGGAGCGTAGACAGCGACTAAATGGGTGACCGAGGTCACCACACAGGTTACACCTAATCTCCGCACAGGAGGCGGCTAGATGACCCAGACCCCCACACAGAGCACACTTCAAGGTCTTACAAGCTGCGCTCAAGTGTGAGGGGTCGCCGCACCTGTGGCAGAGCTTCGGCTGCCCCTGGTAAAAGGCCAAGATACGATCCCTGCCGAGGAAGGCTGCAGAAGGTATGTGTGCCACTGAGTTACCTGAACGCTTCAGCTTGACCATGAACGTCCAGGCCCCGGACCATATGCCGTGCTCATCCCTGTTCTTTTTTGGCATCTCCGTCACCTCTCCGTACCTACTGAGCCCCGTCATGATGTCAAAGCAAGAAAGTGACTCGTTACGAGTCAAAATGGTCACCTTCTTGATACCGTTCTGGCGAGACACCACCTGGATGGCAAAGTCTCGCCAGCCGGGCTTGTTTTTCACCAGCTCGTAATTCCCCCAGAAGATTTCCAGGCCCTCTGGGCGAACGAAACTGATGTCAAACTCAGACGTGCCGAAGGGATGGATCAGGGCAAAGATGTCAACTGCCCTGAAGCCCATCTTCAGCAGAAGCTCCACTACCCTTGCCCTCAGGGGGCATGTATCATTGCCTCTCCAACGAAGACTGACCACATTCCTACGACCTGCGTCCTGCCCCGGTGTCGGTAGGGACCATACGGTCTCCCCCCTTTGCTCTCGGAAGGCACCCAAGCCATGTCTCTCATTCCAGAGAGATAGATCCACCTCTCTTCCTCCAACTGTGATTGTACTCTCTCCCCCTTCCGTAAAGCCTCCAGGAGACGCTGTTGCAAAACGCCCTCTCTAGAGCCTGGAGACAAGGAAGACCCACTCCCTCCAGCGGCGACACTGGCATAACTCCTACCAGTTGTTGTCGCCACTGGAGGGGCGACTGGACCCCGTGACCCCTCTGACCTAACCACCTTATCTCCTGGGCCTCCAGATCCCTGGCTGGTGCCAGGGGTACCCGAGGTGCCCGAAGGCCCAGCAACTGCAGAGGAATGAGTACCTACGGCATTGTCCCTCATATCCACCACACGCTCTTGCACATTCATCCTCGGATCCACTACTTTTTTCCCCGGATCATGTGGTCCGTGGGTCCTGGCCTCTCCAGAGCTGGATGGTAATGCCTCTGGATTTTTGATTGTGTTTTTGTTCTTACTTTTTACTTTTTTCTTTTTTGCCTCCGCATCACTGGAGGCGCGGGATCCGGCCTGACTTGCTCCCCGACTATGGGAGACCCCAGGTTTTAGGTCCGCAGCCCCCTCCGCATCACAGGCAGCAATTTCTGCATTAGTGGCACCGCTGCCACCCTCCTTGCCGTTACCACGACCTCCAGCTGTACTGGTCTTTACTGCACCTTTCTTACTGACCTCCCTGTTCCCATTACCAACTAACACAGGAACAGGGGGTTTAACCAGCTGGGCCCTTTTCTCCCCAACTCCCTGCTCCAGGCCCACCACAGAGTCCGAGCCAGGGGGGTTTTGGGGGTCAGAACTCTGATCCGACTTTGCAGCCAGACCAGAGCTCCCAGGAACGAACACAAGCTTTTCCTGCAGCTTCACCGGTTTCTTTTTCTTTTTCTTTATCTCTGCGTCCTCCACTGGCATCTCATTGCCAAACATGAAGCCCCCCATTTGCACCGAGGCTTCCGGCTGTGGGGTCTTCTGTAGCTGCAACCTCCCTGTTTTTCTCTCCACCTCAGATTCCCCTGAGGTAGATGGCAGCGCGATCTCCTCAGGCAGCATGTTTCTGAGACTTGCAGTGGCACTAGGAGTTGCTGCTAGTTCTTGTGAGCACACCGGCTGCTCCTCCAGGGTCTCCTGCACATCCTCATACAACTCTTCATCTGAGGCGTCACCATCGCTTGTCTCCGTTTGCTCGTGGCCACTGCGCCTTGCCGCCATCTTGGCAAACCTATCGTCGTTTAATATCTTTTCCGTAAAGGGCCCGCTCTCTTCCAGTATTTTTGCCCTCACTTCTTCCCACATCCTAATGCAGTCCTTGCACTTTTTCATTGCTGTCCTAGCTTCTGCCTTTTTGTCTTTTGAGGCTTTTTGCTCCATGACCAGCTTAGCGTCGCGGAGCTTCCCCTTTTGCAGGACCAACATTTTCCCTGCAAAGTTGTAGTCATTGATATTCTTAGCCAGCCGGGAGGCCAGCTCAATCACAGATTCCTCCTTCTTTTTGTCACTCCACATTCCCGTGCTTACCGGTGTCTGTGGCTCACCTGTTCTCCTGCGGGTCTGGCTGCGTGTAACAATCTCACTTCCGGTGCTGTCGGAAGCCGCCGTGCTAACAAACGGGGGCACGCTGCTGCAGCCACGACCCTGACCCAGCCTCTTCTTACCTTCGCCTGCAGCTCCTGCCTTTCTGCGCGCTGCTGGCTTTCCTGGCACCAGGGGCAAGGTTTTCCCTGCAGTCGCTGATGCTGCCATCACTTCCCTCCCCCCAAGTGGCCCCGGGGGGAGGAGGTGCGGGACTCCATCTCCACAAAGCCCAGAAAGGTGCACCTTCTTGGGATACAAGCTCAAACAAAATCTCCTTCACCGACCACACCCTGGAAGTTGCAGAGCTTCACCAGCACATACCTACTCCAGAAGCTGCACTCACTATTCTGCTGTGGGGTAACTGTGTACATACATTACTTATCCTGTACTGCTCCTGAGTTACATCCTGTATTATAATCCAGAGCTGCACTCACTATTCTGCTGGTGGAGTCACTGTGTACATACATTACTTATCCTGTATTATACTCCAGAGCTGCACTCACTATTCTGCTGGTGGAGTCACTGTGTACATACATTACTTATCCTGTACTGATCCACAGTTACATCCTGTGTTATACTCCAGAGCTGCACTCGCTATTCTGCTGCTGGAGTCACTGTGTACATACATTACTTATCCTGTACTGATCCTGAGTTACATCCTGTATTATAATCCAGAGCTGAACTCCCTATTCTGCTGGTGGAGTCAGTGTGTACATACATTACTTATCCTGTACTGACAATGAGTTCCATCCTGTATTATACTCCAGAGCTGCACTCACTATTCTGCTGGTGGAGTCACTGTGTACATACATTACTTATCCTCTACTGATCCTAAGTTACATCCTGTATTATACTCCAGAGCTGCACTCACTATTCTGCTGGTGGACTCACTGTATACATACATTACTTATCCTGTACTGACCCTGAGTTACATCCTGTATTATACTCCAGAGCTGCTCTCACTATTCTGCTGGTGGAGTCACTGTGTACATACATTACTTATCCTGTACTGATCCTGAGTTACATCCTGTATTATAATCCAGAGCTGAACTCCCTATTCTGCTGGTGGAGTCAGTGTGTACATACATTACTTATCCTGTACTGACAATGAGTTCCATCCTGTATTATACTCCAGAGCTGCACTCACTATTCTGCTGGTGGAGTCACTGTGTACATACATTACTTATCCTCTACTGATCCTAAGTTACATCCTGTATTATACTCCAGAGCTGCACTCACTATTCTGCTGGTGGACTCACTGTATACATACATTACTTATCCTGTACTGACCCTGAGTTACATCCTGTATTATACTCCAGAGCTGCACTCACTATTCTGCTGGTGGAGTCACTGTGTACATACATTACTGATCCTGTACTGATCCTGAGTTAAGGCCCATTTACACTGGACGATTATCGCTAAAAATTCGCTAATTGGCGATCGTTTTAGCGATAATCGGTGCGTGTAAATGGGCACTTTTTGGTGATCATTTAAATCACGCTCACTTGATTTTAATGATCACTCTTATCAGTTGTTCTCCACGGGGAGTGCTCATAGCATCGTTTACCCAGTGGAGAACAAAGGATCTGAGCGCAGCTAATAGCCAATTTCAAAAAGAAATTGAATAAAAAGTGATCAAAAATGTGTATTTACCCCATAACAGTGCCAATAAAATCTATAGCTTGCCCTGCAAAAAACGGAAAAAATCAAGCCTGATACCACCCCGCCCACGGAGACGTTATTGGGGGCAGAGTGTGGCGAGAAAAGGCATAGATGTAATAAAACACAGGAATAACGATTGTAACCAAACTGCCGCAGAAAAAGCTGACATCATTTTGACTGCAGCCTGAATGACGTTAGAAGCAGGACTCCCCCAAAAGTGGCACTAATGCATTTTTCCCCATTTTTGAAAGTTTTTCAAAACCTCGTATTTTTATATTTAATGAAACCATTAAAAATACAACTTGTCCTTTTCCTGCCAATAACGAGCCCCGATGCAGCTGCTGATTACATTTTTTAAAATAATTTTTGGAAAGTGAAAAAACGAAGAGTGTCCGTGTCCTTAAAGGGATGATCCAGTTGTAAACTATTTTGATGTCTTATTCACAGGATAAGCTGTAGATTGGCCCGGGTCTGCTACCTGCGACTCCTGCTGATCAGCTGTTCTCCAGGCTTATGTATTTGTGCACCCAGCTGATTTCTTTTAAGAAACAGACAGCTCTGTTCCCCCTGCAGTGGTCAGGTTTGGTATTACAGGCAAAATTCTAAATAAAGGTAATGGGCATAATACTAAGTCTGTCCACTGCAGTGGGATGGAGCTGTCTGCTTCCAGTGCACAAGCATACTGGCCCAACAAGCCGTTGATCTGTAGAGGTTTCGGGCAGTGGATCCCCACTGATCTACTGTTGATGGCCTATGCTAACCCCCCAAATAACTTAAAGTGAGGGGAATGTCATTCTCCAGTCATCTTACAGACTGATTGGGGCGGAAGAATTCTACTCTGCTGGGAAAAACAACAACAAAGAAGGCAAAAACAAAAAAAAAATAAGAATCTCTCATTACGGCGTCTTTGGTTTTAATTCACGATGACTGATTATCTGATCTTTACATTAAAGTTCGCCCTGGGAACAGGGCTGCAGATCATGGAGCTGCAGGTAATTGATGAGTCCCTGGTAATGCGCATACATCCCAGTGCGGAGGGAGGTCAGCTCCGTAGGAGAGACCAGCAGAGGTGAAGCCTCGCTAGTACTGGCGGTGCGGAGGACAGCGGCCGCTCCGTGAATATGAGATGTAGCAGGAGGGGCGCGATGATAAATGTATTCAGACCATCTTATATCAGACTCTCCTCCCGTCACATCGCTGCACAGACTGTAATGTACAGGAAAGGGAAACGGAGGATTTATTTCACTTCTTTTTTTTTTTTTTGTGTTTTTTCTTTTTAATGCCCCTTTCTTGGGAGAAAAATAGAAACCCAACGTAGGGAGGAACTGAAGAAGGAGCGCGTCCGAGTCGCCATAATAAATGATCCTGCTGATATAATGCATTGAAGCCATTCATCTTCCTGTCGGCCAGGCGGTCTTCTCGGTGATGTCTTGGCTGTTGGGATGTTGTGCTTTGTTATTGGGTGGTTCCAATGCTTGCAGGACTTTCCCACCCAGAGATGTGAGGGTTACTTACGTGGTGATGAGGGCGGTACACATTTATGAAACTAAAGGCGGATATATACATCAGATTACCATCCGCCAAACCCACCGATTGTGTCTGGGGGAACTTTCCATTTACAGAGGTTTTCTTGGACTGGGCTATTGATGACCTCAGGCTGCTTTTACACGGCGTAGAAACTCGCATGAGATCTGTGCGTTCCGAGACGCACAAATGTTACGCAAATATGAACCCCTTTCTTTTGGATGGAGTCATATAAACGAGTGATGCGGGAAAAAATTGCGGCATGTCCTATCTCTACATGTTCCTCGGGACGCATCGCCCATTGATTTTAATGGGTCCTTCTGCGTATCTCATGGCTCTTGCAAGCCATGTTGGAATGAATGAGAGACACTTCCAATCCTCTGTTGCGCCAGAGGATCGAAATTTTACCGATGCAAGGCTTTTTTGCCTCAAAATCACATCACATCCACCTGTAAAACGCAAGTTGCCGATCACGATATCGCGCTCACTCTTGTGTTGGTAACTTAAGGATAGATCATCAATATCCATTCCGTGTGGGTTTCCCAACGATTAGCTGTTTGATGATGCCACGGTACTTACCCCAGCGCTGTGGCCTCTTCTCAGGCCAGTGAGGTAATGTGCATTTATCACATAGCCGTTTTAGTGGCTCAGTCCCTTTCAAGTTACTGGGATTAAGCTGCTATACCAGGCACAGCCGCTATGAGCTGTATGGCGCTGTGCCTGATATGGAGTGAAGAGGTCTTAACGCTTGTATGAGTGCTGCTGCCACTGCACACAGCTGATCCTTGGGAGTACCAGGCATTAGACCCCCCGATATCAGATACTATCTTAAGGATATGTCTTTGATATCCTAGTGCTGGAAAACCTCTTTAATGTTTTTGGGGATGTCCAAACTTTCCACCCACCACAGATATCAGAGAATCGACCAGTTGGTTTTCAACATACTTATGGCTGAAAGACTGATATTTTCATGTGAAACATGTGGCTGAGATAGAAATACACCTTTAATATTCCCCCATTCCACCATGGTCGTTAATGTCCTCCTTTGCACCAAGGTTGTTAATATCTGCTCTCCCACGATCGTTGTTAATATCCCCCCTTGAACCATGGTTGTTAATATTCCCCCTACCACCACAGTCATTAATATCCCCCTTCCCGTCACAGTTATTAATATCCCTGTTTGCACAACAGTGGTTGATATCCCCCCTGCCACCACGGTGGTTGATATTCCCCCTGCCACCACGGTGGTTGATATCCCCCTTGCCACTATGGTGATGGTTGATATCCCCCCTGCCACCACGGTCATTAAAACAGTATTCCCATCTTGTAAAGTGATGGTCTATCGCTAGGTTGTGCCATCACTTCATGTTTGTTTGGGGATTCTCATCTAGGACTCCTACTTATCCTGAGAATGACAGGACCCAAGTGGCTATCTGGTAAAGAGGATGCATCAATAAATCAGTGCTGTGTCCCCTTCAATCTGTAGATTGGCGGGGGTCTCAAAAGTCAGACTTGCTGATTATAAAATGTTCACATATCCTAGCGATGTGCTATCACTTTATTGGACAAGAATAACCTATTAGTATTTCCCCCCCCCCCCCCCATATCCTCCCTGCCAGCACTGTGGTTGATATCCCCCCTGCCAGCACGGTGGTGGTTGATATCCCCCCTGCCAGCACGGTGGTGGTTGATATCCCCCCTGCCAGCACGGTGGTGGTTGATATCCCCCCTGCCAGCACGGTGGTGGTTGATATCCCCCCTGCCAGCACGGTGGTGGTTGATATCCCCCCTGCCAGCACGGTGGTGGTTGATATCCCCCCTGCCACCACGGTGGTGGTTGATATCCCCCCTGCCACCACGGTCATTAAAACAGTATTCCCATCTTATAAAGTGATGGTTTATCGCTAGGTTGTGCCCTCACTTCATGTTCGCTTGGGGATTCTCATCTGGGACTCCTAATTATCCTGAGAATGACAGGACCCAAGTGGCTATCTGGTAAAGAGGATGCATCAATAAATCAGTGCTGTGTCCCCTTCAATCTGTAGATTGGCGGGGGTCTCAAAAGTCAGACTCTCACTGATTATAAAATGTTCACATATCCTAGCGATGTGCTATCACTTTATTGGACAAGAATAACCCATTAGTATTTCCCCCACCTCCCCATATGGCCATTATTATAAACCCCCCCCCCCCCCCCCCCGGCTGTTAATATTCCCACCCCCTTCCACTGATGGCCATTCATTTCCCTCTTCCACCATGGCTGTTGCACATTGGTGATTCCGCTTGCATTGATGGAGCTCTATCCTTGACTGCTCTTCCCGAATTCAACAGTGATGAATAAACACAAATAAGACCTGCAAAATGCTAAACAGAAAATCAATGACGGCTAAACGGCGGCTTCTGTTTGTATGCACTTGCAAAACTTTAAAAGGTTAGTGCTAATAGGGCCAAGCCCCAGAGAGACTTGCATTACAGACCGCGGCACCTGGCAAATTCATTACCGCCAGAGTGTCTGATAACTCGAGCCGGACTGTGCCAGAGATGTACGAGAAACTCCAAGGGCGCAGAACAGGTTTACAGTATAGCCTTATAATAGACAGACATGTGATGAATCCTAAAAGCACCCATCTAGAGATTAAGGTCCATGGGGAAGGTAGGGGGGAGGAGGTACTTCAGAAAGGGCCATTGATTGACTTCTAATGAAGAATGGGTGTTGGAGTGGTGGTGGTACATCGAGTGAAGGTTTCAGCATTAGAAGGGATTTACTTTGCCTTAAAGGGGTAGTACCAAGTTATAAAGTTATTCCCTATCCACCGATCCCAAGAACAGGGTTGGGTTGGTCCCTGAGTGAATTGAGTGGAGGTCGTGTGGGCGCGCCATTGTTCCATTCACTTCAATGACCGCATCAGAGATGACCAAGTTCAAGCACTCTGACAGTCTTCGGATGTTTTCACTGCGTTTCGGCTCCTGCTGGCAGCTAAAGATGGCCGCCTAGTGATCAGCGGGAGTCACAGCAGCTGCACCCCCACTGATTAACCAAACTTTTCGTATGTTAGAAACCCATCAAAAGTTTTATAATGCAGTTACTCTTTAACCCATGATGTGCCATCAGCACAATAACCCAAGTGCCATTATTTCTCTTCTTCCTAATTGAAGATTTTGTGCCCCAGCTTGCCGCCATATGTAGCGCCTTTTTGATCTTTATAGTGGAAATGGCCCCGGATCGGGTGCTTTACACGGGGGATTCTAGATAATGTCAGCACCAGGCGAAAATACCTCTCTAAGATATTGTCAGCGTGATTGTAAAAACGATATTTGGGTAAACGGCAACATCGAGAAAACCTTAAAGAGCTTCCCGTTGTAACCGAGGTGGCCGGATGGGGGTGAAGCATCAATTGTTTCCCGTTGTAACCGAGGTGGCCGGATGGGGGTGAAGCATCGATTGTTTCTGGTGTCTGTGAAATCCTCCTCTCCTCTGCACTGCAGTAAACTCTTCTATTCCCACCGCTTCCCGCAGGATGAGATACAATGTTTCATTTGTTGTTGTTTTTTTTTTAAAGTTTCGAGTGTAACAATTCCCTGGAGATCCATAATAAATAGCGCTCAGCGGCTTTGTCTTCCTGCAGTCTGTATACTTAGAAGCTTTGGGGGCGCTCTCGGTAAATCGGTAAATAAACGCCGTTGTCTCTGCTGTAACAAGCCGCATTTAATCTTCACTACCCTTGAGAGAAGTTTCGGGGGTAAATCTATTAGTAAAGCAAAAAAAATAAATATATATAATGTACTTGGTGTCCGTTCCTGGGGACCGTGGGGAACCGCTATAGGACTATCTGATTTTGGGGTGATCTCTGTGGTTACTGTATCCAAGCCCCTCTATGACCCCGCAGTCAGCGGTCTGTTAACGCTCACGTTTAATGGTGCCGCCTGCAGCTAAACGGATTCCGATCACATCTCCTCTTCCATTACACCAAGACCTATTTTTAGCCGGCGCGGGTTCTAAAATACGCCTTCTAATCTCTCCTGAATTTATTGAACGGCGTTTTTTTCTCTCGCCGTTCAGGAGGGATTGTTCCGCTGAGTGGACAGACTCGGGGAAAAAAAATGAAAAAAAAAATCAAAGTCCTGTTGCATTATTCATGTCCTCCGCGCCGGCACTCGCTATTTTTAGCTCCAACTACATGTTGCTGTCACCGCATTGCTGTTGTGTGATGTTTGTTAGCAATTTCACCGCTCAGCGAGTCGCCGGCCGGACAGCGCATATGCTGCTGGAAGAGTTAAATCCCAGACGAGGAGGCATTTGTCTTGCTGATATTTATTCAACCCCCCTTTAATTCCAAATTTCATAAATGTCTATAATTCTCTAATTAGATGTGATCTGTTGCGCCGTCTACACAGTCGATTTGTCTGTCGTCTGGCTGCGCCCCAGATCCTGAATGCTGCGGCGTCTGGGCTGTTGGTAGAGATCGGCGGAGGCTCCAGCAAACAGGTGTCGGAGTGAGGGAGACGTTTGGCGTCACCTGTTGAAGAATAGGCTTATTCCAGTGGGTGATTTCCACGTCTGTCATTGCAATGCATTGCACACTGCCAGGGCACTAACCCATTACAGGCGATGGGGGTATGTAGACCTGCTTTTTGTTTTTTTGATCAATGATTCGTATTAGAAAAAAAAGTCACCGCATGTTCTATTCTGGTCCAATATAGTGAATGTTAGTCACCCATTCAAGTCAATGGGTGCACAAGGACAAAATGGACAATGCACAGATGGACCATTAGTAGTTTACAACTGGACAACCCCTTTAAAATCAGTCCCTTTTTGTGGACCATAATCTGACATACTCGTCTGAATAAGCCCTCTGCGGCTTGATGACCAGCCGGACGCTTTTTTATGACAGTTGTTAGTGGGCCTTATTCTGATGCATGTGCCCTTTATACAGTGCTACATCAGAAGCCCGGCACAAGTCTCCTGTGCCATGGGGAGGGGGTGCTCTGGTTGTTGCATGACAGCTTGGCACTGGCTCTAATAGCAGGGAGTGGAGAAACCACCAATCTCTTCTTTACATGCCATAGTCAATGCGGCCGTGGCATGTAAAGGGCTGACTGAGGTAGGAGGCGCTCTCCGTCACCCATTAGACCCCGCAATGCAATGTCAGGGTCCCGATTGGTTGAAGATGGCCACTGGTTCTGCCATTGTATGTTGGCCTATGAGAATTAGCCTCTAACTCAGCTTCATAGGCTTTATAAACACTGTTATAGTGCAGTATAATAGTGTATTATAAGAACATTCAAAACTGGTGAAATTCAAGCCCATAATGGGTCAAAAGCAAAAAAATAAAAAAGGCAAAACTCAACTTTTTCTCCTTGGTATGTAAAAAAAAAAACACTACAAATTTGGTGTTGCCGTCTTTGTAAAAAGAAGTAAGTATAGTATTTAATTCTACCTGGTGCAAGTCATGAATGAAAACACAAAAAACATGGCAAAAAAAACGAATTTTGCCTATTTGCCTTACAAAAAGCAATCAAAAGGTTGTATGCATCGACAAATAGTGCCGTTAATAAGTGCAGATCCTGCAAATGTCAGTCTGTGAATGCAGCAATAGAAAGAAAAACATTTTTTGTTCCCAAATGCAGACTATTGCGCATCGCACATAAAACAAGCCTGAGCTCTGTCCATGGGAAAAGAAACATTTTATGGCTTTTGGAATGGGGCAACATGAAAGCACATCTTTAAAAAAAAAAAGTTTTTATGGTGTACAAAAATAGAAAAACAGTAAAAAACTGTATAAACTCGGTATCGGCGGAATCGTGCCGACCGGAGAGTAATGGGATCAGATTTATTCTGCAGGCTGAACACCGTAAAACAATGGCAGAGCTTCTCTTCTTTCCCAATTCCCCATGAAACAAAACAAATAAGAGTTCTACAATATATAATACGCACCACAAAATGATACCGTTACAAGATCTAACTCGTGCCGCAAAGAGCGCGCCGTCATACAGCGATGGCGATGAAAGAACCGCTATGGCTCTCGGAATGCGACAATGAAGAGAAATGAAAAGTTTGTTGGTCATCAAGGCGCAAACAGGCTTCAGTACTGCAGGGTTATGGCGGTTTTATACAGGCAGAGAATCCGCCGGGGTGATGAGCGCCGACTGACAAGGAGTATGTCGTTATAATTAACGAGCACCGACCAACGTGCTCATGATCATTATCTCACAGATGACCGGTAGTACGGGGACAAAGACGTGCCAATATGATCGGTCATCCCCAGACAGAAGGCATCCATCGGCGGTGCATCTCCTGTTTACGCATGGAGATGGCGCTAATGTTTGTTCTTTTGCCAGTTGATTGCCGGCGTATTAACGGGGCTCAATAATCCGGTGAAAGAAGGTTCATAGCAGATAATCAGTCCATGTAAAAGAGCCCTAAAGGGTTTTCCCACTCAAGACCACAGGATAGCCGATAAATGTCTGATGGTTGGCAGTCTGACTGTGGAGTCCTCCAGCAGTCCTTTGGATGGCACACGCTAAATGCCTCTTGTGAATGGAGCATCTGTGCTCATGCGTTCATTCCATTTTACTACCGCTCCATTCACTTCTATGGGCCGGAGGGAGTTTTTATTAAGTACTCTGTTTAAGATGCTATAGACTTAATGCAATTTTTTTCAATCTTTTTATTCATGTAGAATCCTTGGGAACAATTTTTTTTTACTATGGGGAACCCTAATAATGTTTGTAAAAGACAGAAAACTGGTAAAAACAGCTCCCTGCCTTGCAGCATAATCACACCCAGAGGTGCACCATCTGCTACAGTATAATCACATTAGGAGATTCACCATCCATCTCCGCACAGCGTAATCCCATCCAGGGATTCACCATCCTTCTCCATTACACTATCCTATCCAGAGCTTCACCATCTCTCACCACTCGAGTATAAACACATCTAGAGCTTCACCATCTGCTACAGTATAATCACATTAGGAGATTCACCATCCATCTCCACCGCAGTACAATCCCAACCAGAGTTTCACCATCCTTTTTCACTACAGTATAATCACATCCAGAGCTTCACCACCCTTCTCCGCTGCAGTGTAATCCGATCTGGAGCTTCACCACCTCTCCTTGTGCGTTCTAATCCCACCCGGAGCTTTAGCATCCCCCTCCACCGCAGTGTAATCCCATCCAGAACTGCATTACTCTTCCCTGCTGTAGTATAATCCCATCCAGAGCTTCACCATCCCTCCCTGATATGGCAAAATCATATCCAAAGCTTGCCCATTCCTCCCCACTGCAGTGTAATCCCACCCGGAGGTTCACTACCACTCCTTGTGCGGTATAGTCCCATCCGGAGCTTCAGCATCCCTCCCTATCACAGTAATCACTTTCGTAGCAAGGCCAATAGTCCATTTTACTGAAGGTAGAAGACCGCAGGTCCCCCACTGGTCCCGCTCTGTGTTCCTCTCTTGCAAGGCACAATGTGCATTTTGGGTGGTGCATCTACTAAAGATTCAGATTCTCAGCCTATTGTGTTATGGCACCTACGGCATGGCATTCTGGTTGACAACTGCGGACCTAAAAATACATATTACAGCTGCTTCAGAACGTCTTTGGTGATCTGGGAGAGAAGAGGGACTTCATGTTCGTTAAGGACGAATGGACATGGTATCCAACATCTCCAAGATGTTCTGCAGCAGTTGGCGCCTTTTACAGTCCTTTTCAGTAACTGTTACTGGTTCTTATACTATATTTCCCAGCTGCTTCAGAACAAGTGACTGAAATCTTCCTCTTTGTGAAGATGTTCTGCAGCAGCTAAAGTGTTTATTGTACCGTTCGTTAACCCATCATGCTGAAATAATGGCCTGAATTCTTTCACATTCCCAAACGCTGTAATTGGCGCTGGTCGGCCTTTCTATGTTGGGTTGATGTTTGTTTTTTCTGCGCCCACTTGGTATCGTGTGGCAGTTGCGCTGCTTGTCTTACCTTCTGCTCGGCTGAAATACATGTTTTAATCAGTTACTTCTCCATCCAGCACAAACGGCTCTTCCAGGGACACCCGAGCGCAGATGGCTGTAAGGGGTAATGGCGCCGCGTGCAGCGCGATATCCCAGCACAATTCGTTATTACCATGCAAAGCTCGCTGCATATAGGGAGGTGAGAAACGGACGTATCCCCTCTCACCCTAGCCGCGCTGTACGGTGTTATACTGTATATATCCTACCATTTTACATATATATTGCTTCATTAAAGGAACAGTCCAGGTAAAACTGATAGCGCCGCGTTATGATTTGTAAGGGGAGGAGCATGAGCAGGCGCAGGCGTAACGCAGGGTGTCCGTTTTGCCTGACTGCTCCTTGAAGCTCCTATGAACCAGCAATGAATACTTTAATACTTGTGTCTGGCTGCTTGGGGGTCCAGCCACATTGGGCTAACTGATGCATTTGGGGGTGGTCCGAGATGTGACCATAGCCAGCCATAGGGATGTGTGAGCTGTGAAGTTGTTCAGGGCGCATCACATGTCATTACTGAGGTGGTCATCGCGACCCTCAGGGCACCTGAAGCGGGCAGCAGGGATGACTGTCTGATAGTAACCTTATTATCTCCCTTCCCTCCTCAGACCCTTGAAGGAGTCTTGAATTTCAAGTACTCTGGCGGACCCGGTAACGCTGAGGGTTACTACAGGAACATCTCACTCGGCCTCCACGTGGACGTAGAGCCATCGGTGTTCTTCACCCGAGTCAGCACGCTCCCCGCTACCAGGTGAGTCACAGGAATCATCCAGCCTTGCGAAGAGCAACTTCGGAATATGAGAAGTTATTGAGATCTCTGCTGACTGTCAGTGAACGGAAGCATTCAAGGGCTGACTAGTCCTCGGCTAGCCCCGCCCCCTACCCGCTGAGCTTCTCGCTGTGTTACATTATAATTAAAAGAGGCATTTAGGCTTTAAATATTGGTGTGCGTCCTCAGAATAGACCACCAGTATCTGATTGGTGGGGGTCTACTGCCTGGGACCCCTTCCGATCAGCTGATTAACCCTTTAGTGACGCTGCCTTTTTTGATTCTAAGAACCTAACAATTTTTGAGGGATTTTCATCTTCACTTTTCAAAAGCCTTAATGTTTTTATGTTCCCGTCCACACGGCGGTATGAGGGCTTGTTTTTTTACATACAATGTATAGGTTTTATGCATTTCTTTGGAGGGCAGGAGAAAAAGTCCTCAATTCTGCTGTTTTCCGACTATACTAAAATTCTATTTTTTTTCGTGTTTTGCATTTTTGCGCAAGAAAACCTTTTTTGAAAAATAATTTTTTCTTTGCATCGCTGAATTCAAAGTCCTGTAACTTTTCTATTTTTCCACGGAAAGGCTCTGGCCGGCTTGTTTGTATTTTATCACTTTTATTGTGATTTTTTATTTATTTTTTTTTTTTGGAGGCAAAATGAACAAAAAAAGCACTTTTGGCTCCATTTTTTTTCAATGTTTGCCATGCAGGATAAAAAGTATGTTACATTTATTGTACAGATTCTTACGGATGCGACGATGCTGAATGTAGATTTTTACTTTTTTTTTTGTCCCTGTAGGGGTTTGAACCTGTGATGCTATGACCGCACTGATAATACATTGCAGTTCACAGGCCATAGCAGACCCGAATGCCACTGTCTGGCGTCTGGTTGCCATGGCAACCCATTGGTTCTGCACAATTACATGGCGGACGGTGATCTCACGGACAGAGTGCCCTTTCCTCCTTTACATGCTGCGATCAACATGATCTGCATTGATTGCGGCATGTAATAGTCTAATAGCAGGGATAGGTGTTCTCACTGATCCCCGCTGTTGCAACGGGTGCCCGGCTGTCAGTCAAAGCTGGCTCTTGCTGCGGATTGAGCAGGCTTGACTTCTAAGCCCATGCTATAAGGGTAGGATGTAAGTGTACGCCCTGGGGCGAGAACTGCTTCCCATCCAGGACATAGATTTACGCCCTAAGGCAGGAAGGGGTTAAAGTGAATGGGACAAGCCTGCCGTACCAAAAACGGCTGCTAATAAGGGTGTGGTGTTGGGAGTGCTTACAGGATCCTACTCGTATGTAATCACTGAAGAGGCTGCAGCCTGCAGGAGGGTGGCGGACCCCCACCGATCAGATACTGATAGCCTTATCTGGACATAGGTCATCCGTTTTTAACCCTTTGAAGACCAGCGAGTTCCAAAAATGTCCCTTTTTTTTTCACGCTCCGCTTTTGAAGAATTATTTTTTTTTTAAATTTTTTTATCGACAAAAGTCTGTTTTTTGTAAGACGGGTTTATTGTTTTAATAGTACTAGTTAATGTACCAAATGATAGATTGAACAACAAGGTGGCATGGAATAGAAAAAAAGCTCCCCTCGCCCCCCTGTGTTTTGGGTTTTGTTTGGAGCGTGTTGGCAGTGCAGCAAAAATGACAAGTTGACTTTACTCCGCAGACCCGTGGGGCTCCGGTGATACAAAGCCTCCTGCTTCCTGCCGCCACCTTCTGATCCCCCTTTACTGTTTCCAGTTGTCCATCGATGGAGCTGGGCAGGGCAGGCTTGTGTTTTGTGGCGCCACCTGTAGTTTTTGTTGGTACTAGTCTGGAGTACATACAACCTCTTCTTACATTTTGCAGGCGGTCGGGGTGATTAAACATTCTGGTGTTGTGTATTTTATTTCTACTAATTACATTAATCTGGTGGGATAAATAATGATATATTTTCTTACTCAGACTTGGATGCAGCGATACCAATTATGTTTATTCTGAACTTTTATGTTTTTTTGTTTTTTTTTTAAATATTCGTAAGAATTTTCTCAAACTTCTTTTAATGTTTTTCTTTTCTTTTAGTCCCCATTCGGGTCTTGAAGTTACGATCACTTGATTGCTTCTACAACATACTGCAATATTTCTGTATAGCAGTGCTGTATATTGTGCATTTCAATGTTAGCCTGTTAAGCCCACAGGCAGGGCTTAACCCCTTCAGTGGCAGGTTTATTGTTACCATGTCAGCGCAGCAAGCCCTGGAGATAATTTGAAGTGGCATATGTGTACAGTGGCACAATAACTGTGTGTCCCGGGCCAGCATTTCAGCACTAGAGCTGTCCACGGAAATCTTCCAGGGTTTAACTGCATGGTCAGGGCAGCAAGCCCCGGAAATTTTCTGGACATGCCACTAAAGGGGTGAATTGACTGCAGTGCATGGCAGCCCTGGGAGCTTTCACTAGGCTCTGATCTGTCATGTAAACACACTGGCACGACAGCAGCATCTAAACAGTTAACAGCCACAAAAGGTGCTAGCTCCTATCGCTGGCATTGCATGTGGGTGTCCGCTGTCAGATACAGCCAGCAGCTGCTGGGTTGGGTATGGAGCAGACTCCGCTCCCAGGCCCATTCCATACACCATCCTGCGACCGCCCACTGTACATTCATGAATTGTAGTCATTATGGGGTTAAAGCCTGGATAATCTCTCTAAAACTATCAGCCTGGAGTCCAATATTTGTGCTGCTGATGTTTTTGTAACTGGGGATTACTTAGAATGGGGACCACTGTAACAAACCCTCAGCTGTGCCATAGAACTAGAACAAACAAACCCTCAGCTGTGCCACAGAACTAGAACAAGATAGGTTTCCCAGCTAGTAGGCAAGAGCTTTTCCATTCACTGATAGCAAGACTAATAGAGTGTAGCAAAATACAGAACAGTTGAGAAATCTGTGCCGCCAATGGTTTTAAGGCTCATTTACATGTGTGTATGGATGCAGTGCGAAACCCCGTTGATTGGCATTGGGTATTCAGACCTGTGTTTCTCACTCCAATAAGTGCAGCACGGCCTCTTCTAGTCTGTATTACGGCCCAAATTAGTAGAATTAAAGTCAATGGGATTGCATAAATACGCAGTCATAACGCATGTTACATGTGTATTCACTGCGTATCTACTGCATTTTTATGCAGTACCTTCTTGCCTTCTTGTGCACGTAAATACGCAGTTATTACACGCACGAAAAAGTCTGCAAACTTTATTCGCCCAAAGTCTGAATCTCAGTCCCATCAAGCATCTTTGGGGCAAACTAGAATACAGCATTCATGCACTCACAATATGCCCATCATCCCCCTCATCACTATCTGAAGCTCTACTAGAGGAATGGAGGCAAAACCCCTCAGACATCTATGGGAATTTTGGTGGAAAATGGCCTAGGAAGGTTACTGCAGTGATTGAGTTTTCCTTCTCATGCATCGAGAAAGCCTCATACTTGGTTTGCAGGCCCTCCTACATTCAAGTTTCTGGCTTGGGTCTTAACCAGTACTGATCTGCAGGCCTCTCTCATGAACAAGCACAAGTTCAGCACCTCTCCCTTCACCTCCCTCAGAAGCTGTGTAGTATAACCACACCCACTCAGTACTACACAGCTCTGGTCCCATTTCTCCTCACTGCTGATAAGAGCAGTAAATTCACCATGCATTGTCATACAACCCTCTGTAATAGTAACTTTCTCTGTCCCCCTGATGTCCTCCACCATCCCCTGAAAATGTCATACAGCCCTCTGTAATAGCTCAGAGGAAAGGCAGTGAAGGCACCTTCACAACAGGGGGCAGTCTAGGGGAGGAGCTGTCAGTTTACTTTGGCTCACAGAATTTGCTAAGATTTCACCTCCCCAGTCTGCAGTGCCTTGGGAAACAATACAAGCCTAGAAATCAAACAATCAGATGTTTTTTAATGAAAAACAATTACAAAACGTCTTCATTTCTAAAAACACATTTATTAAAAGAAAATAGTGTGAAAATGTACAAATCCTTCATGCGATAAGGCTGCCTACAGGCCTCCTAAGTGTCGGGGGTAGTTGTCGTTTCTAGCGCTGCCACCCTTATAGCTGCGCCATTGATGCTTTCCTCTGATTTTCGCCCCCAGCACAAGACACTGTCACCTCCTCCTCGACGTCTTCAATTCCACAGAACATGAGCTCGCCATCAGCGCCAAAGACAACGAGGATCTCATCCTGCACGCCGGAGAATGTCAGCGGTAAGTGCCGGACACACCGCCAACTGCATATTGAAGAACTGCTTCTTGGGGCGTGTTCACAATCCGCAACATTTTACAGTGTCGGCAATGTGGGTAAAGGATCAGGAAATGGGATCCGCGGGACGTCCGACTCCACAACCCGACCGTTTATGATGCAGATCTCATCCCTTGAAATGAGAAGGTGGAATCCACAGCGACTCCACGGCGAATCCACAGCGAATCCACAGCGAATCCACAGCGACTCCACGGCACTTCTGGACTGTCTGTAGATTTTGCTGCCGTGGATTCACTGCTGATTTGCTGTGGATTCACAACATATGAGAACACAGAAACGTGGATATGAAATACGCATTGCGGATGAAAAACATGTTACGCATGAAAAATTGTCCTCGCACGCCGGTTGGCCCCATTGAGCAAGGCTAATCCGCATGTGAATCCGCAGCAGAAAGCCGAGTCTGAGTGCTCTACTACTATTACTGCGAGTTTTACTACTAATACACTGTATACAGAGGGCGGTCTGCTGGCGCTGTATATGGAGGGAAGTCTGCCGGCGCTGTATACGGAAGGCAGTCTGCCTGTGCTTTCTACGGAGGGCGGTCTGCCTGTGCTTTATTCGTCGGGCGGTCTGCCGGCGCAGTATACGGAAGGCAGTCTGCCTGTGCTTTCTACGGAGGGCGGTCTGCCTGCGCTTTATTCGTCGGGCGGTCTGCCGGCGCAGTATACGTCGGACTGTCTGCCGGCGCAGTATACGGAGGGAAGTCTGCCGGCGCTGTATACGGAAGGCAGTCTGCCGGCGCTGTATATGGAGGGAAGTCTGCCGGCGCTGTATATGGAGGGAAGTCTGCCGGCGCTGTATATGGAGGGAAGTCTGCCGGCGCTGTATATGGAGGGAAGTCTGCCGGCGCTGTATATGGAGGGAAGTCTGCCGGCGCTGTATATGGAGGGAAGTCTGCCGGCGCTGTATATGGAGGGAAGTCTGCCGGCGCTGTATATGGAGGGAAGTCTGCCGGCGCTGTATATGGAGGGAAGTCTGCCGGCGCTGTATACGGAAGGCAGTCTGCGTGTGCTTTCTACGGAGGGCGGTCTGCCTGCGCTTTATTCGTCAGGCGGTCTGCCGGCGCAGTATACGTCGGGCTGTCTGCTGTCGCCATTAATTTAGCACATACCTTGGGGCCTCCTTGACGGCATGTATCAGTTTACTATTGGGGGGAACATGGTGGTCTCACAACATCCAATCACAACTGCAGCTGTAATCCTTCTCTTGGACTCCAAGCTACAACCACATTGTAACTAACTGCAGCCGTGTGAACAGGACTGGACTTTTTAAAGCCCTGAATGTAAACAAAAATGATTCCATTCACTGACAGCAAGCTGAACATTGAGGAATTCAAATTCCGAGTTCTGTCTATTAAGAAGTCTCAGCACGTAGCAGAGACTGGAGGACCTCGCAATGTGTGATTTTTGGGGGGCAGATGGATTTAGTGTCTCCAGCTACATTGTCCTCCTGTGTGTAATTGTGTCTCTGACAGATATAAATCCAGGATCAGCTAATTGACTCTTAATTGCCGCCATCTGCATGCACTCGATTAGTTGATAATACAAACAGCATTATCTGTACGGCTCTATATAAATACCGGCGAGCCGCTGGGAGACGGTGCGCACACGGGAAGCGAGCGATAGAATGAACTGGTTAGACGTGGGGCAGCATCAAGGGATTGCCCTCTAATCTGCACCCTGGAGGTGGGTTACCTTTGGGAGAGCCCCCACAATAGTGTCACCGTAACCCAGTGCACAACAATAAATGTACACATTGCCCCCCGTATATCACAAGATGACGTGAAGACGTTTTCAGCCGCCCAGATCCCAGCAGCCTCATTAGTAGGAGAACGTACATGAAGCTGTTTCATCTTCCCTGCAACACATCTCATGTACAGTGATTGGGGGTGTCGGTGTGTGGGGTGGGCTTGGCAGCCTAGCCGCCTCCATACAAGGTGAGCAACACCCGCGTGCAACAACCCCGATTGGAAATAACTGCAATTGTGGCTGTTAACCATTTTAATGTCACTGTTAATTTTGACACCAGCATTTGAAAGTCCCAATTGTGATTGAAGTGTCCCAAACTTTCCCCCCCAGCACTGAGATCACGGGGTGCTATCCAGGTGTCATGGCAGCCTGGGGGTCTTCTGAAGGCCCCCAGGGCTACCATGAATGATTGCCTATTAAGACATGCCTGTGACAGGACTTAATAGAACACCTGTCAAAATCTAGTCTCATGCATTATATTGTACAGTATAAATGATCAAACAGTCGCAAGTTCAAGTCCCCTACAAGGGTTAAAAAGGGAAAATAAGTAAAATAAAGATTTATTTAATTGGTATAAAAAAAGTTTAACTCCCTCTCTTTTCACAGTCATCACTACCAAACAAAAATTAAAAAAATGGTACTGCTGCGTCCTTGATAGTCCAGTTTACTAAAATCATTCCAACCAAACCAAAGGTCGCGCTCCCTAAATGCCAGGAACAGAAGATACAGTAAAGCCCCATTTACATGCAACGGTTATAGCCCCAAAATTTGCTGAAACAATGGCTTTTCGTCCGAACGATGATTTTTAGTTGAGTTTAAAACACGTGGTTTAGACAGAGAGCTGATAGCTGTGATTCTCCACGGGAGCGCTGATAACATTGTATTCAGCTGCAGTCCCATGGCAGAACAAAGGGTCTGCATGCAGATAACAGACCACCTGCTGTTCTCTGCATACAGCTCAGGGAGGCTCATTTACATGCAAATGAAGCTAATCTGCTAATGGGCATTAGTGCCCATTAGCAGCTTATGCAAAATGAGGGCTCAAACTGTCATTCTCCATAACTTTTGAATGAATTTTGAGCGATCATCTTTGCGTGTAAATGGGGCTTTAAGTATTCCAAGCATTTTATTCTGTCCGGTTGAGACGTGCTTTGCAGCCCTTCCCCAGTCATAGACATGTATAAATAAAAAACATGCAACTAACCGATTATTTAAACACAAAACCCCTCCCCTAAAAAGCTACATCCAATCAAAATGTTCCATAGTTCATTGGTCCCCATGCATTGTGCATAACATGATTGAAGGGTATTTGCTGAACGCCGTGGAAAACGATGTGATGCCAAGTAATATGATGTCCAACTTGGATGCCTCCTCCTCAGTCACCCGATGCAGGGATTGTCAGTCCGCAGAGCTGACAGATGTGCATGAATTGCCCCAACGGTGTGCCATTCCTTTTTGGACTCTCTTCACTATAAGATCTATGCATGTGGGCCTTCTGTGAAAAGAATGAGTTAAAAGAAAAATGCAATGCCGGAAATGAGTTTTTTTCGGCACCCCGTCTACAAGGAAAAATTGAGTATAAAGTCATCAAAAGTCGTATGTACCAATACGAAGTGCAGGTCACCGTGCAAAACATTAGCCATCACACAGCTGCGTCAAAAATAGAAGTCATGGAGGTCAGAAGACGGCGACCGGAAATAATTTTTGGAGAGGTATTTTAATTAATTAGATGAGTAAATATAAGGAAAACGACATGAATTTGTCATTGCCATAACCGCACTGACCCTCAGAGAACACGTCATTACTACTGGACTGTCAGGGCCGTAAACTGAACCCCCCAAAGAGTGGCATGATAGTATATTTCCCATTTTGACCCACTTGGGAATTTTTTGAAATTTCTCCAATGCGGTAAATCGTATGTTAAATTGAACCACTGAAAAATACAACTCGCCCTGCAAGAACCGCGCCCCCGTGTAGACATGTGATCCGGAAAATAAAAAAGGTAGGAATGTTTTTTTAAACTTGGGAGTGAAAAATAAAAATGAAAAAGCAAAGAGGGGCTGCGGCAGGAAGGGGTTAATCATCATCTGGAACATCTCCCGATTGTGGCGAGTTGTCGTAGTAATCCTGGTATTCCGTTGGCACATACCGCTTAAAGCCTGCAGATGACGGTACTGGGAGAAGAGTGCAGGGAGTTCAGTGTTCAGACATCTTTGGAATTAGGTTTTATGAGTTTTGACAAAGACCAAGGTCCGCTGTACACATCGTGATGCTGCACAGTAGGGGGCGCAACAGACATCGTTTTCCATTTCCTTGTTTTTTGAATGCGGAAAGAACTCCGGCACAAGAACAATCAGCGTAAAAATGCATTGGAATTTTTGAAGATATCGTGTCTGCACCCTTCTTCCAGAAGCTACTTTTTAGCACAGATCTAGAATGGACTGTGATCAATTTTTTATTTATCTGCCTTCACTAATGCATTTCACAGCATTAATCTACAAAAAAGTGGACTTATTCTGTTCCCGAGACCTTCATATGATAACCCTTAAGGGGTGTTGCCTAACTTTCTAAAAACCCTGACTGACCTATACATCTGCATTGTTATTGAGTTACATATTCTGAGTTACATACTGTATTATACTCCAGAGCTGCACTCGCTATTCTGCTGGTGAAGTCACAGTGTACATACATTACTTATCCTGTACCGATCCTGAGTTACATCCTGTATTATACTCCAGATCTGCACTCACTATTCTGCTGGTGGAGTCATTGTGTACATACATTACTTATCCTGTACCGATCCTGAGTTACATCCTGTATTATACTCCAGAGCTGCACTCACTATTCTGCTGGTGGAGTCACTGTGTACATACATTACTTAACCTGTACTGATCCTGAGTTACATCCTGTGTTATACTCCAGAGCTGCACTCACTATTCTGCTGGTGGAGTCACTGTGTACATACATTACTTATCCTGTACTGATCCTGAGTTACATCCTGTATTATACTCCAGAGCTGCACTCACTATTCTGCTGGTGGAGTCACTGTGTACATACATTACTTATCCTATACTGATCCTGAGTTACATCCTGTATTATACTCCAGAGCTGCACTCACTATTCTGCTGGTGGAGTCATTGTGTACATACATTACTTATCCTGTACCGATCCTGAGTTACATCCTGTATTATACTCCAGAGCTGCACTCACTATTCTGCTTGTGGAGTCACTGTGTACATACATTACTTATCCTGTACTGCTCCTGAGTTACAGCCTGTATTATACTCCAGAGCTGCACTCACTATTCTGCTGGTGGAGTCACTGTGTACATACATTACTTATCCTGTAGTGATCCTGAGTTACATCTTGTATTATACTCCAGAGCTGCACTCACTATTCTGCTGGTGGAGTCACTGTGTACATACATTACTTATCCTGTACTGCTCCTGAGTTACATCCTGTCTTATCCTCCAGAGCTGCACTCCCTATTCTTCTGCACTCGCACCACATCTACTGGGAGAGCTCAGACGGCAGCAGTCTGTTGGGTGTTGTGATCAGACGTGAAGTTCCCGGGTCTTTGATCTCTCCTAAGTTGGCAGTGCATAGTTTTATATACTTGCCATCTCCGGCGGCGGCAGGGTTACGTTACTGTGACTCCTCCCACCTCATAATCGATATTTATAGGGTGACAGACGGCTTTATTTCCCTCTTCAGCATTAATCTTTACATTAAGCAGCTGAGCTTGGCATTAAGCTATTTATAGCCGCCCCATTAAGCTATTTATAGCCGCCCGCTCCTCCTGCCAGCGCTATAAATAGAAGGGCTTTAAATCGAGGAGGTAAAAAGTGTCAGCAGTGATGTTATAGGAGCCAGCGAGTCATTATGGCCGCCGACGCGAAGGTCAGACTTCTTCAACAGCCGCTCTTATCTTGAGTGGCCACGGAAGAGCCATTTCAGCACGTGGAATAAGGAAGACGACCGCTTGTCACTCGGCTGCCGGCGTTCATGTAATACTTAATCCTAGTGAGCAGCACATTCACCTCCCCTGTAAGAGCCTGAACAGCGCCCCCATCAGGCAGGAAGGAAGGCACATCCAGAGTATATATGTATTTATCTGCAGGATACAGAATTGCAGACGTCGGAGAGTTGAGGAGTCATCCTTCCTGCAGCGGACCGCCGTCCGACCTCTTTAACCCCTTAGTGACCACGCCTGTTTGCCTCGCCATGACACCCCCCCCCCCCCCAACCATATAAAACTGCTGTGTGAACATTGGTTATTTTTTCAGGACATGTTTTTTGTTTTCTTGTACCATTTGATGATTTTTATGACTTTTTTTATCACCTTAAAGGAGATGTCCCGCGCCGAAACGTTTTTTTTTTTTTTTTTAAACCCCCCCCCCCCCGTTCGGCGCGAGACAACCCCGATGCAGGGGTTAAAAAAACCACCCGCACAGCGCTTACCTGAATCCCGGCGGTCCGGCGTCTTCATACTCACCTGCTGAAGATGGCCGCCGGGATCCTCTGTCTTCATGGACCGCAGGGCTTCTGTGCGGTCCATTGCCGATTCCAGCCTCCTGATTGGCTGGAATCGGCACGTGACGGGGCGGAGCTACACGGAGCCCCATAGAGAAGAGGAGAAGACCCGGACTGCGCAAGCGCGGCTAATTTGGCCATCGGAGGGCGAAAATTAGTCGGCACCATGGAGACGAGGACGCCAGCAACGGAGCAGGTAAGTATAAAACTTTTTATAACTTCTGTATGGCTCATAATTAATGCACAATGTACATTACAAAGTGCATTAATATGGCCATACAGAAGTGTATAGACCCACTTGCTGCCTCGGGACAACCCCTTTAATTCAGGGGAGTAAGTATAATAAATTCCTGGATCAGCATTCAGCTCCTGAGTCCATTAGTTTATAACTCCACAAACTTTCTGGCAGACTCCATGAACCTCATAAACGTTCAATGTCCTCCGATGGTGGCGTGGAGTCACCTGATCTCCGTCCTACAGAGCACCTCTAACATGTGGAATGAGCAGCAAATCTACATGGGAGCCGAACCAGCAACTCTGAAAACTCTTTCCAGCAGCTTGTTGATTTCCGTCCTGTAGACTTCAGGCCGTTCTTTGTATGAAGTGGCGGTCCTGCTCAATGCCGCACATACTAGTGCAACGGCTGAGCGTAAGCCCTCGCAAGCAGATCCTCACCACCAGTGTCTTCTTCTCATGTATTAATTTAATGTTGCTTAAGGTCGTCTCCTTGTGATTGTATGATTGCGCGGAGTATATTGTGTTAATGACTCAGGAAGGTAATTAGAATAAACCCCCTGAATGCGCGATCAGTGATTGGCTGCTAATTTTACCTTTTCTGCAATTTGCTCATTAAGACGTAATCGAATTAATCATGTATTGTTCTGTGATGCTTGTAACGATCTCCAGCTCTGCTCACAATGACAAGAAGTCCTCTCTATTAATGCCAATTGTATTTGCACGTCTTATACAGAAAGTTCTTCTAAACTGATGTCTAGAAAGAACAAAGACTAGCAAATCTAGACCTCTCCACCAAACACAGTGCAGTAAGAAGCGACCAGAAGGAGAGCTTGGTTATAGGACCAAGTGTAACAAAACTACCATTAGATGCAAGTGAGGTCAGAAAGTGGAATGATGGTGATTACTATGATCTTCTTTCCTGTTTTTTTCTTTCTCCCTTAAAATGTACCTGAATTTTCAACACGTTTTCTAAAATATAACAGGTTCTCCCCAACCCCTCTTTTACTGCTGGTTATATGCTGTTTCGTGTTTCTAAGTTAGGATTTTCTGGTGGTCTTCACCAGGTTTCTGTTGTTTTGCTATTTGCAATGCACTCTTAGGCAGGGGACATGTGTCAAGCCTAGCATTCTGCCAGTAGTTCCCTATCCTGCACTTCCTTTCCCTCACTCCCCATGCTACATTGTTCTGTCTCTAATCCAATAGTAGAGGGATAGTATTTGAATGCCACAAGATGGTGATAAGTAGCTGATTGGTGGGGTCCTACAGCTTGGACCTGCACCGATCCTGGTTGTGCATGTACATGACCGCTCCATTCATGTCAATGAGACTGGCAGAGAAACCTGAATTCAAGCCCTCGATTATTTTTTGGCAGTCCCTTTGAAATGAAGTGGTTTGCGCATTTGACCACTGCTACATTCATTGGAGAACACCACTGACCTCCGTTTTTGGGATCTGTGGGAGTCCTAGTGCACAAAGCCTCACAAAACTGTTAGTCATCTCCTATCTCGTAAATGGGGAATAACTTAAAGGGGATTCCAATCACAGCCGCTCTGTTCTGACCACCTCTAAGGAGCCGACCGCTTAGTGCAGCGCTGTTTCCATGGCTGTCAATGAAGTAAATAGAAGTTAGGGAAAATGCGTAGTATAGCGTGCTTTGCCTTTTCCGTAATTTGGGCAATTGTAGAAACAGCATAAAGTGTTGCTTCAGTGAGCATTACGGAAACAGTGCTGCACGAAGTGCTTGGCCCTTTCTGTAGGCTCTGGTGGGTTAATTTTTGCTTCTGCATTCCAAGAACCATAACTTTTTAAAACGTTTTTATTGTTTTCACTAAGTTTGCTTATAAGAGCTTGTTTTCGTAGGACAAAGGCAGAACTTAAAGCAACCCTTTGGGCCTGGAGAAGTGACCATACTGCTACTTTGCTTACCTGATCCACACCCTGCATTGTAGGCACTTTATGCTCTTCTGGCTGGTCACCACCGCTCACCTGGGCAGCATTGGCTACTCAAAACAGGTGTAGTGTCTTAGACTAATGATACATACTAACGCACAGTGTGCGTTATGCAGTCCGAAGACCTGGTGCTGCCATCTTTGTTTCTCCAGGCCCCGAGGGTCACTTTAATAGGCTGAAATGCAATGCAGAGCTGGGAGCCTTCAAAAAGCTCCAGGCTGCCATGGCAAACAAACAGCACTCCCTGTAAATGATTAAGCGGCTGGGGTCGGAGTTCTCTCCAGTCCGCAGCTGTGGCCAGGTTTCATCTGTATGTTATAGCCAGCACCAACCGTGTATGCAGTAGTCTCAACTTAGGAGCCAACTTCAAAATAACCCAGCACACAATATATGTTAATTAATGTCCGATTGCGTGAAAGAGCTGCATCCCATTGTGTTGCCTCCACCACAAACATGAGTGCTTGGTTTGAGTGAGCTTGCATGTTTCTTTCAGCGGAGGCTGGAGGGGCATATAGCTTAGGACAAGTCGCAATTTAACATGATTTGCCCCTTTTACCATTGACCTCCACTTATGACGGATATTTGACAGTCTCCCATTCACAAGTTCAGCCAACTTGACTCATATTATCCATTGCCTTTTTCTACTTTCTCCTTACCACTTCATTTCTCTCCCATCATATAGAATTCTTCTCTTTTCCAGAAGCTGTAAGACATCCATCGTTATCTACCACTTACTACTGAGGTTGTAACAGCGGAGGTGGCCCCATACCAGCTCCTATGACTTCTGGCCTAGAAGTGACTCCTTTAGCCAAGCAGAGCCAGTAACTAATAATGTGGCCCAGGACTCTGTAGGTTCTCCGCGCTCAGTGCACCTTGTCACTGTGTCATAGATCTTTCCGAGCTGTGTTGTCATGTGGACAGTGGCTTGAAGTCTTTCTGCTCCAAGGACTCGTTTACTTGGGTCTTAGCAGCATGAGATTTCTTTGTTCAGCTGTTAAGTGTTTTGACATCTTTTATAACATATCGATCTTGCAGCCTCCAATCCTTCGTTGACAGCAGCGTGAGATGCAGCCACCATGTCGCTGACAGGTGTTTATTTTTCTCATAGTCTTCTAAGGAATCTTTGGTCCTTCAGCATAAAGACAATCTGTCCATACCACAAGCTGTTTCAAGTTATGTGTTAGTAACTCTGCGGTTTCAGCACTTCATGAGGCACTTAAAGAGTTAAAAATAAAGGGAACAAGTTCCTATGTATAAGAATATAACAACTATAATACTGCCTCCTATGTACAAGAATATAACTACTATAATACTGCCCCAATGTACAAGAATAAAACTACTATAATACTGCCCCCTATGTACAAGAATATAACTACTATAATACTGCCCTCTATGTACAAGAATATAACTACTATAATACTGCCCCCTATGTACAAGAATATAACTACTATAATACTGCTCCTATGTACAAGAATATAACTACTATAATACTGTCCCCTATGTACAAGAATACAACTACTATAATACTGCCTCCTATGTACCAGAATATAACTACTATAATAGTGCCCCCTATGTACAAGAATAAAACTACTATAACACTGCTCCTATGTACTGGAATATAACTACTATAATACTGCCCCCTGTGTACAATAATATAACTACTATAATACTGCCCCTATGTACAAGAATAAAACTACTATAACACTGCTCCTATGTACTGGAATATAACTACTATAATACTGCCCCCTATGTAGAAGAATATAACTACTATAATACTGCCTCCTATGTACAAGAATATAAGTACTATAATACTGCTCCTATGTACAAGAATATAACTACTATAATACTGCTCGCTATGTACAGGAATATAACTACTATAATACTGCCCCCTATGTACAAGAATATAACCACTATAATACTGCCCCCTATGTAAAAGAATATAACTACTATACTACTACCCCCTATGTACAAGAATATAACTACTATAATACTGCCTCCTATGTACAAGAATATAAGTTCTATAATACTGCCCGCTATGTACAGGAATATAAGTACTATAATACTGCCCGCTATGTACAGGAATATAACTACTATAATACTGCCCCCTATGTACAAGAATATAACCACTATAACACTGCCCCCTATGTACAAGAATATGACTACTATAATACTGCCCTCTATGTACAAGAATATAACTTCTATAATACTGCTCCTATGTACAAGAATATAACTACTATAATACTGCCCCCCTGTGTACAAGAATATAACTACTATAATACTGCCCCCCTGTGTACAAGAATATAACTACTAAAATACTGCCCCCTATGTACAAGCATATCACTACTATAATACTGCCTCCTATGTACAAGAATATAACTACTATAATACTGCCCTCATGTACAAGAATATAACTACTATAATACTGCCTCCTATGTACAAGAATATAACTACTATAATACTGCCCCCTATGTACAAATATATAACTACTATAATATTGCCCCCTATGTACAAGAATATAACTACTATAATACTGCCCCTATATACAAGAATATAACTATTATAATACTGCCTCTATGTACAAGAATATAACTCCTATAATACTGCTCCCTATGTAGAAGAATAAAACTACTATAATACTGCCTCCTATGTACAAGAATATAGCTAATATAATACTGCCCCCTATGTACAAGAATATAACTACTATAATACTACTCCTATGTAGAAGAATAAAACTACTATAATACTGCCCCCTATGTACAAGAATATAACTACTATAATACTGCCCCCTATGTACAAGAATATAACTACTATAATACTGCCCCCTATGTACAAGAATATAACTACTATAATACTGCCCCCTATGTACAAGAATATAACTGCTATAATATTGCCCGCTATGTACAAGAATATAACTACTATAATACTGCCTCCTATGTACAAGAATATAACTACTACAATACTGCCCCCTATGTACAGGAATATAACTACTATAATACTGCCCCCTATGTACAAGAATATAACTACTATAATACTGCCTCCTATGTACAAGAATATAACTACTATAATACTGCCTCCTATGTACAAGAATATAGCTACTATAATACTGCTCCTATGTAGAAAAATAAAACTACTATAATACTGCCACCTATGTACAAGAATATAACTACTATAATACTGCCCCTATGTACAAGAATATAACTACTATAATACTGCCCCCTATGTACAAGAATATAACTACTATAATACTGCCCCCTATGTACAAGAATATAACTGCTATAATATTGCCCGCTATGTACAAGAATATAACTACTATAATACTGCCTCCTATGTACAAGAATATAACTACTATAATACTGCCCCCTATGTACAAGAATATAACTACTATAATACTGCCCCCCATGTGCAAGAATATAACTACTATAATACTGCCCCCTATGTACAAGAATATAACTACTATAATACTGCCACCTATGTACAAGAATATAACTACTATAATACTGCCCCTATGTACAAGAATATAACTACTATAATACTGCCCCTATGTACAAGAATATAACTACTATAATACTGCCCCCTATGTACAAGAATATAACTGCTATAATATTGCCCGCTATGTACAAGAATATAACTACTATAATACTGCCTCCTATGTACAAGAATATAACTACTATAATACTGCCACCTATGTACAAGAATATAACTACTATAATACTGCCCCTATGTACAAGAATATAACTACTATAATACTGCCCCTATGTACAAGAATATAACTACTATAATACTGCCCCCTATGTACAAGAATATAACTACTATAATACTGCCCCCTATGTACAAGAATATAACTGCTATAATATTGCCCGCTATGTACAAGCATATAACTACTATAATACTGCCTCCTATGTACTAGAATATAACTACTATAATACTGCCCCCTATGTACAAGAATATAACTACTATAATACTGCTCCCTATGTACAAGAATATAACTACTATAATACTGCCCCCCATGTGCAAGAATATAACTACTATAATACTGCCTCCTATGTACAAGAATATAACTACTATAATACTGCCCCCCATGTGCAAGAATATAACTACTATAATACTGCCTCCTATGTACAAGAATATAACTACTATAATACTGCCCCCTATATACAGGAATATAACTACTATAATACTGCCCCCTATGTACAAGAATATAACTACTATAATACTGCCCCCTATGTACAAGAATATAACTGCTATTATACTGCCCCCTATGTACAAGAATATAACTGCTATAATACTGCCCCCTATGTACAAGAATATAACTACTATAATACTGCCCCCTATGTACAATAATATAACTACTATAATACTGCCCCCTATGTACAAGAATATAACTACTATAATACTGCTCCTTATGTACAAGAATATAACTACTATAATACTGCCCCCTATGTACAAGAATATAACCATTATAATACTGCCTCCTATGTGCAAGAATATAACTACTATAATACTGCCTCCTATGTGCAAGAATATAACTAGTATAATACTGCCTCCTATGTACAAGAATATATCTACTATAATACTGTCCCTATGTACAAGAATATAACTACTATAATACTGCCTCCTATGTACAAGAATATAACTACTATAATACTGCTCCTATGTATAAGAATAGAACTACTATAATACTGCCCCCTATGTACATGAATATAACTACTATAATACTGCTCCTATGTACAAGAATATAACTACTATAATACTGACCCCTATGTACAAGAATATAACTACTATAATACTGCTCCTATGTACAAGAATATAACTACTATAATACAGCCCCCTATGTACAAGAATATAACTACTATAATACTGCCCCTATGTACAAGAATATAACTACTATAATACTGCTCCTATGTACAAGAATATAACTACTATAATACTGCCACCTATGTACAAGAATATAACTACTATAATACTGCCCCCTATGTACAAGAATATAACTACTATAATACTGCCCCCTATGTACAAGAATATAACTACTATAATACTGCTCCTATGTACAAGAATATAACTACTATAATACAGCCCCCTATGTACAAGAATATAACTACTATAATACAGCCCCCTATGTACAAGAATATAACTACTATAATACTGCCCCCTATGTACAAGAATATAACTACTATAATACTGCACCCTATGTACAAGAATATAACTACTATAATACTGCACCCTATGTACAAGAATATAACTACTATAATACTGCTCCTATGTACAAGAATATAACTACTATAATACTGCCCCCTATGTACAAGAATATAACTACTATAATACTGCTCCCTATGTACAAGAATATAACTAATATAATACTGCCCCTATATACAAGACTATAACTACTATAATACTGCCTCCTATGTACAATAATATAACTACTATAATACTGCCCCCTATGTACAAGAATATAACTACTATAATACTGCTCCTATGTACAAGAATATAACTACTTTAATACTGCCCCCTATGTACAAGAATATAACTGCTATAATACTGCACCCTATGTACAAGAATATAACTACTATAATACTGCTCCTATGTACAAGAATATAACTACTATAATACTGCCCCCTATGTACAAGAATATAACTACTATAATACTGCTCCTATGTACAAGAATATAACTACTATAATACAGCCCCCTATGTACAAGAATATAACTACTATATTACTGCCCCTATGTACAAGAATATAACTACTATAATACTGCTCCTATGTACAAGAATATAACTACTATAATACTGCCCCCTATGTACAAGAATATAACTACTATAATACTGCCTCCTATGTACAAGAATATAACTACTATAATACTGCCCCCTATGTACAAATATATAACTACTATAATATTGCCCCCTATGTACAAGAATATAACTACTATAATACTGCCCCTATATACAAGAATATAACTATTATAATACTGCCTCTATGTACAAGAATATAACTCCTATAATACTGCTCCCTATGTAGAAGAATAAAACTACTATAATACTGCCTCCTATGTACAAGAATATAGCTAATATAATACTGCCCCCTATGTACAAGAATATAACTACTATAATACTACTCCTATGTAGAAGAATAAAACTACTATAATACTGCCCCCTATGTACAAGAATATAACTACTATAATACTGCCCCCTATGTACAAGAATATAACTACTATAATACTGCCCCCTATGTACAAGAATATAACTACTATAATACTGCCCCCTATGTACAAGAATATAACTGCTATAATATTGCCCGCTATGTACAAGAATATAACTACTATAATACTGCCTCCTATGTACAAGAATATAACTACTACAATACTGCCCCCTATGTACAGGAATATAACTACTATAATACTGCCCCCTATGTACAAGAATATAACTACTATAATACTGCCTCCTATGTACAAGAATATAACTACTATAATACTGCCTCCTATGTACAAGAATATAGCTACTATAATACTGCTCCTATGTAGAAAAATAAAACTACTATAATACTGCCACCTATGTACAAGAATATAACTACTATAATACTGCCCCTATGTACAAGAATATAACTACTATAATACTGCCCCCTATGTACAAGAATATAACTACTATAATACTGCCCCCTATGTACAAGAATATAACTGCTATAATATTGCCCGCTATGTACAAGAATATAACTACTATAATACTGCCTCCTATGTACAAGAATATAACTACTATAATACTGCCCCCTATGTACAAGAATATAACTACTATAATACTGCTCCCTATGTACAAGAATATAACTACTATACTGCCCCCCATGTGCAAGAATATAACTACTATAATACTGCCCCCTATGTACAAGAATATAACTACTATAATACTGCCACCTATGTACAAGAATATAACTACTATAATACTGCCCCTATGTACAAGAATATAACTACTATAATACTGCCCCTATGTACAAGAATATAACTACTATCATACTGCCCCCTATGTACAAGAATATAACTACTATAATACTGCCCCCTATGTACAAGAATATAACTGCTATAATATTGCCCGCTATGTACAAGCATATAACTACTATAATACTGCCTCCTATGTACAAGAATATAACTACTATAATACTGCCCCCTATGTACAAGAATATAACTACTATAATACTACTCCCTATGTACAAGAATATAACTACTATAATACTGCCCCCCATGTGCAAGAATATAACTACTATAATACTGCCTCCTATGTACAAGAATATAACTACTATAATACTGCCCCCCATGTGCAAGAATATAACTACTATAATACTGCCTCCTATGTACAAGAATATAACTACTATAATACTGCCCCCTATGTACAGGAATATAACTACTATAATACTGCCCCCTATGTACAAGAATATAACTACTATAATACTGCCCCCTATGTACAAGAATATAACTGCTATTATACTGCCCCCTATGTACAAGAATATAACTGCTATAATACTGCCCCCTATGTACAAGAATATAACTACTATAATACTGCCCCCTATGTACAAGAATATAACTACTATAATACTGCCCCCTATGTACAAGAATATAACTACTATAATACTGCTCCTTATGTACAAGAATATAACTACTATAATACTGCCCCCTATGTACAAGAATATAACCATTATAATACTGCCTCCTATGTGCAAGAATATAACTACTATAATACTGCCTCCTATGTGCAAGAATATAACTAGTATAATACTGCCTCCTATGTACAAGAATATATCTACTATAATACTGTCCCTATGTACAAGAATATAACTACTATAATACTGCCTCCTATGTACAAGAATATAACTACTATAATACTGCTCCTATGTACAAGAATAGAACTACTATAATACTGCCCCCTATGTACATGAATATAACTACTATAATACTGCTCCTATGTACAAGAATATAACTACTATAATACTGACCCCTATGTACAAGAATATAACTACTATAATACTGCTCCTATGTACAAGAATATAACTACTATAATACAGCCCCCTATGTACAAGAATATAACTACTATAATACTGCCCCTATGTACAAGAATATAACTACTATAATACTGCTCCTATGTACAAGAATATAACTACTATAATACTGCCACCTATGTACAAGAATATAACTACTATAATACTGCCCCCTATGTACAAGAATATAACTACTATAATACTGCCCCCTATGTACAAGAATATAACTACTATAATACTGCTCCTATGTACAAGAATATAACTACTATAATACAGCCCCCTATGTACAAGAATATAACTACTATAATACAGCCCCCTATGTACAAGAATATAACTACTATAATACTGCCCCCTATGTACAAGAATATAACTACTATAATACTGCACCCTATGTACAAGAATATAACTACTATAATACTGCTCCTATGTACAAGAATATAACTACTATAATACTGCCCCCTATGTACAAGAATATAACTACTATAATACTGCTCCCTATGTACAAGAATATAACTAATATAATACTGCCCCTATATACAAGACTATAACTACTATAATACTGCCTCCTATGTACAATAATATAACTACTATAATACTGCCCCCTATGTACAAGAATATAACTACTATAATACTGCTCCTATGTACAAGAATATAACTACTTTAATACTGCCCCCTATGTACAAGAATATAACTACTATAATACTGCACCCTATGTACAAGAATATAACTACTATAATACTGCTCCTATGTACAAGAATATAACTACTATAATACTGCCCCCTATGTACAAGAATATAACTACTATAATACTGCTCCTATGTACAAGAATATAACTACTATAATACAGCCCCCTATGTACAAGAATATAACTACTATATTACTGCCCCTATGTACAAGAATATAACTACTATAATACTGCTCCTATGTACAAGAATATAACTACTATAATACTGCCACCTATGTACAAGAATATAACTACTATAATACTGCCCCCTATGTACAAGAATATAACTACTATAATACTGCCCCCTATGTACAAGAATATAACTACTATAATACTGCTCCTATGTACAAGAATATAACTACTATAATACAGCCCCCTATGTACAAGAATATAACTACTATAATACTGCCCCCTATGTACAAGAATATAACTACTATAATACTGCCCCCTATGTACAAGAATATAACTACTATAATACTGCTCCTATGTACAAGAATATAACTACTATAATACTGCCCCCTATGTACAAGAATATAACTACTATAATACTGCTCCTATGTACAAGAATATAACTACTATAATACTGCCCGCTATGTACAAGAATATAACTACTATAATACTGCTCCCTATGTACAAGAATATAACTACTATAATACTGCCCCTATATACAAGACTATAACTACTATAATACTGCCTCCTATGTACAATAATATAACTACTATAATACTGCCTCCTATGTACAAGAATATAACTACTATAATACTGCTCCTATGTACAAGAATATAACTACTATAATACTGCTCCTATGTACAAGAATAGAACTACTATAATACTGCCCCCTATGTACATGAATATAACTACTATAATACTGCTCCTATGTACAAGAATATAACTACTATAATACTGACCCCTATGTACAAGAATATAACTACTATAATACTGCTCCTATGTACAAGAATATAACTACTATAATACAGCCCCCTATGTACAAGAATATAACTACTATAATACTGCCCCTATGTACAAGAATATAACTACTATAATACTGCTCCTATGTACAAGAATATAACTACTATAATACTGCCACCTATGTACAAGAATATAGCTACTATAATACTGCCCCCTATGTACAAGAATATAACTACTATAATACTGCCCCCTATGTACAAGAATATAACTACTATAATACAGCCCCCTATGTACAAGAATATAACTACTATAATACTGCCCCCTATGTACAAGAATATAACTACTATAATACTGCACCCTATGTACAAGAATATAACTACTATAATACTGCACCCAATGTACAAGAATATAACTACTATAATACTGCTCCTATGTACAAGAATATAACTACTATAATACTGCCCCCTATGTACAAGAATATAACTACTATAATACTGCTCCCTATGTACAAGAATATAACTACTATAATACTGCCCCTATATACAAGACTATAACTACTATAATACTGCCTCCTATGTCTAATAATATAACTACTATAATACTGCCCCCTATGTACATGAATATAACTACTATAATACTGCTCCTATGTACAAGAATATAACTACTTTAATACTGCCCCCTATGTACAAGAATATAACTACTATAATACTGCACCCTATGTACAAGAATATAACTACTATAATACTGCTCCTATGTACAAGAATATAACTACTATAATACTGCCCCCTATGTACAAGAATATAACTACTATAATACTGCTCCTATGTACAAGAATATAACTACTATAATACAGCCCCCTATGTACAAGAATATAACTACTATATTACTGCCCCTATGTACAAGAATATAACTACTATAATACTGCTCCTATGTACAAGAATATAACTACTATAATACTGCCACCTATGTACAAGAATATAACTACTATAATACTGCCCCCTATGTACAAGAATATAACTACTATAATACTGCCCCCTATGTACAAGAATATAACTACTATAATACTGCTCCTATGTACAAGAATATAACTACTATAATACAGCCCCCTATGTACAAGAATATAACTACTATAATACTGCCCCCTATGTACAAGAATATAACTACTATAATACTGCCCCCTATGTACAAGAATATAACTACTATAATACTGCTCCTATGTACAAGAATATAACTACTATAATACTGCCCCCTATGTACAAGAATATAACTACTATAATACTGCTCCTATGTACAAGAATATAAGTACTATAATACAGCCCCCTATGTACAAGAATATAACTACTATAATACTGCCCCCTATGTACAAGAATATAACTACTATAATACTGCCCCCTATGTACAAGAATATAACTACTATAATACTGCTCCTATGTACAAGAATATAACTACTATAATACTGCCCGCTATGTACAAGAATATAACTACTATAATACTGCTCCCTATGTACAAGAATATAACTACTATAATACTGCCTCCTATGTACAAGAATATAACTACTATAATACTGCCACCTCTATACAAGAATATAACTACTATAATACTGCCTCCTATGTACAATAATATAACTACTATAATACTGCCTCCTATGTACAAGAATATAGCTACTATAATACTGCCACCTATGTACAAGAATATAACTACTATAATACTGCTCCTATGTACAAGAATATAACTACTATAATACTGCCTCCTATGTACAAGAATATAACTACTATAATACTGCCTCCTATGTACAAGAATATAACTACTATAATACTGCCTCCTATGTACAAGAATATAACTACTATAATACTGCCCCTATGTAGTAGAATATAGCTAATATAATACTGCCCCCTATGTATAAGAATATAACTACTATAATACTGCCCCCTATGTACAAGAATATTACTACTATAATACTGCTCCCCTATGTACAAGAATATAACTACTATAATACTGCCCCCTATGTATAAGAATATAACTACTATAATACTGCCCCCTATGTTCAAGAATATAACTACTATAATACTGCTCCCTATGTACAAGAATATAACTACTATAATACTGCCCCCTATGTACAGGAATATAACTACTATAATACTGCCCCCTATGTACAAGAATATAACTACTATAATACTGCACCCTATGTACAAGAATATAACTACTATAATACTGCTCCTATGTACAAGAATATAACTACTATAATACTGCCCCCTATGTACAAGAATATAACTACTATAATACTGCTCCTATGTACAAGAATATAACTACTATAATACAGCCCCCTATGTACAAGAATATAACTACTATATTACTGCCCCTATGTACAAGAATATAACTACTATAATACTGCTCCTATGTACAAGAATATAACTACTATAATACTGCCACCTATGTACAAGAATATAACTACTATAATACTGCCCCCTATGTACAAGAATATAACTACTATAATACTGCCCCCTATGTACAAGAATATAACTACTATAATACTGCTCCTATGTACAAGAATATAACTACTATAATACAGCCCCCTATGTACAAGAATATAACTACTATAATACTGCCCCCTATGTACAAGAATATAACTACTATAATACTGCCCCCTATGTACAAGAATATAACTACTATAATACTGCTCCTATGTACAAGAATATAACTACTATAATACTGCCCCCTATGTACAAGAATATAACTACTATAATACTGCTCCTATGTACAAGAATATAAGTACTATAATACAGCCCCCTATGTACAAGAATATAACTACTATAATACTGCCCCCTATGTACAAGAATATAACTACTATAATTCTGACCCCTATGTACAAGAATATAACTACTATAATACTGCTCCTATGTACAAGAATATAACTACTATAATACTGCCCGCTATGTACAAGAATATAACTACTATAATACTGCTCCCTATGTACAAGAATATAACTACTATAATACTGCCTCCTATGTACAAGAATATAACTACTATAATACTGCCACCTCTATACAAGAATATAACTACTATAATACTGCCTCCTATGTACAATAATATAACTACTATAATACTGCCTCCTATGTACAAGAATATAGCTACTATAATACTGCCACCTATGTACAAGAATATAACTACTATAATACTGCTCCTATGTACAAGAATATAACTACTATAATACTGCCTCCTATGTACAAGAATATAACTACTATAATACTGCCTCCTATGTACAAGAATATAACTACTATAATACTGCCTCCTATGTACAAGAATATAACTACTATAATACTGCCTCCTATGTACAAGAATATAACTACTATAATACTGCCCCTATGTAGTAGAATATAGCTACTATAATACTGCCCCCTATGTATAAGAATATAACTACTATAATACTGCCCCCTATGTACAAGAATATTACTACTATAATACTGCTCCCCTATGTACAAGAATATAACTACTATAATACTGCCCCCTATGTATAAGAATATAACTACTATAATACTGCCCCCTATGTTCAAGAATATAACTACTATAATACTGCTCCCTATGTACAAGAATATAACTACTATAATACTGCCCCCTATGTACAGGAATATAACTACTATAATACTGCCCCCTATGTACAAGAATATAACTACTATAATACTGCCCCCTATGTACAAGAATGTTACTACTATAATACTGCTCCCCTATGTACAAGAATATAACTACTATAATACTGCCCCCTATGTATAAGAATATAACTACTATAATACTGCCTCCTATGTACAAGAATATAACTACTATAATACTGCCCCCTATGTACAAGAATATAACTACTATAATACTGCCACCTATGTACAAGAATATAACTACTATAATACTGCCCCCTATGTACAAGAATATAACTACTATAATACTGCCCCCTATGTACAATAATATATTACAGCACACATTCTACAGTTCTGAATGCTGCAGTGTAATATTTGTATGCTTTCTGAATACTTTAATCCTCTGATCTGTCGTCCGGAGGTTTTGTTTTTCATTCTGACTGTTTTCAGGTCTTTTGTTTGTTTTTCCTTTTTTTGTCACATTTTCAAACACATTTCATATTTCTCAGATTTTTGCTTTTCCTGCTGAGCAGCAAAGACCAAAATGCATGTGCATAATGTAAATATTTCTGCGCTCCCTTCCTTCTCCAGACACTCAGCTGCTTATCATCTGGACTCCGGTTCTGGCCCGTGATGCGGCGTCGGCGTCCTGTTCGGCTTTGGCAGCGCTGAGGCAGACGCGAGCTGCTGGATATGACAGCCGTGAGAGGATGATTTATAGCCGCGTCTCTATATGAGGGTTGGGAGATGAATTGCGGAGACGCGTTGGGGGCGCTCAGGATTCTGGCCGTCCATGTTCTGCATTCATCGGATTTCTCCGTATTCCCCCTCAGCCCTGGGAAGCTGACAGCGGCTTCACTACATGTTCGTAAAACAGTTGGCTTTGAGATGTAACTAATGTTTTATTATGCCCCCGTATCTGCGGTGTAGATCTTACACCTGTCCACTCTGCTTCAAAGAGGCTTACAGAGGAGTCTTAGGCGCCTGCCGTCTGCTGTGGGTTATCTTACAGCCCAGGCGTTGGCAGTCTCTGGATTATGTGGAACTAAGGGTTCCAGCATTCCCTTCTATCAGCTTCATGCTCCTATGAAGAATATCATCCCTCAATGTATAATGGAGACCAGGATGACCTGCTGGTGGTTGTAGTGTGCGATCTTGTATTTTTAAGGTCCCTGAGGGCTGTTTTAACCCCTTGAGAGTCTGGCTGTATTTTGCCATTGGCCTTCTGGCTGTATGAAGCCGTTTTGTTAAAGGTTCTGCCATAATGAAGGCACACACTTCCTGCAGTAATTGTCTATGTAGACAGTGCAGCAGGGTGTTTGACTCACTTTTTTGGCATCTGCCAAAAAGCAATCAACTGAGAAATTTTGTAAATTTTTACCGCCTCTCTTACTTTTCCGACCTCCAGAGGACTGGTAGTGACCTGCGCACAGAGCTTCCGCCTATGTGGCGCCTCCAGTGCTGAGACGGCATGAAATTCCAGAAGAAATTGCTGCTCTTTTCTCACCCGGAAAATTTGTGCCGGAAGCTGCAGGACCCCCATAATAGCCCATTTGGTGCCGTCTGGGCATATACCGGCTCTGTCACTTCTGGTATTTGAGTTGTGAGTCAGATGGCGGAGCCGCATAGTACTGTTGTGAACGCAGCCTAAAGGTAAATTCACATTGGACGTCTGTTGGGTGTATAATAGAGATGAGCGAGCATACTCGCTAAGTACAATCGCTCCATCGAGAATTACGCTTAGCGAGTACCTGCTCGCTCGGGAGCAAAGATTCGGCTGCGGGCGGGGAGCGGCTGGGGAGAGCGGGGAGGAACATAGGGGAGATCTCTCTCCCCCTCCCCCTCCCGCGCCCCCCTGCTCATGGCCGCAGCTCACCTGTCACCCGCGCCGGCAGCCGAACCTCCTCTGCCGAGCGGGAAGATACTCGCTAAGGACAATGCTCGATCGAGCAATTGTCCTTAGCTAGTATGCTCTCTCATCTCTAGTGTATAAGCGCCTGACAGCCATTCTGTGGAATTCTGCCAGACTGTTGCTCCTGTGCTTTATATAGGAGCAATAGTCATTCAATGAATGGAGGTGGGGCAAAGGGGAATTGTTACGACTCACCTGCTTCCGCTCACAGTAAACAGCCGGTCGCTTAAAGACTGAGCAGGTCCTGTTGACATGGCCTGATACTTAGTTTCTTGGTTTCCAGTTCTGCTAAAAACCAAATGACTCAGACAGGTCAACAATTTGTAATTATGCTACATTTATATAGACCTTCATCCTACATTGATGATGAAATGACTCGACCTGTTCTGTTTCAGTCTATACAGCAAAGTTGAAAAGTGAGCTAAAGCCCATTACACCCTGCCAGAGGCCAGGTCTAATAGGTTACCTGTTGCAGGGATAATACTCTGCCTTATGTAAGTGTAAGTACAAGTCCCCCTGTGGGGTTATAATAAATGGTTAAAAAAGTAGTTAAGGTTAATTTAAAGATGCCAGAAAAAAAATACATATTTTATTCCTACAAAACCCATTTTTTTGACACGATAATACTATATATAATAAATATTACCGCGCTGCACGTACGTCGAGCTGTACAAGGGTGATGTTCCTTATCTCGCACAGTGAGCGGCGCATTTGAAATAATAGAAAAGAAAAAACAGAATTGCTTTTTTTTCTTTTGTCTCTCACAAAAAATGCAATAAAAAGTGATCAAAACGTCTCTTGTACTGAAAACTGCAAGTGGTGCTGCAAAAAATAGTGCTTCATAGAGGTCTGTGGACAGAAAATTAAAATGTTTTTGGCCTCTACAGAAAAATAATTTTTTTTGAACCATTAAAAAAAAAAAACTTTATAAATTTGATATTAAAGGGGTTGTCCCGCGCCGAAACGTTTTTTTTTTATTTTTTTAACCCCCCCCCCCCCCCCCGGTTCGGCGCGAGACAACCCCGATGCAGGGGTTAAAAAAACACACCGGGTAGTACTTACCCGAATCCCGGCGGTCCGGCGTCTTCATACTCACCTGCTGAAGATGGCCGCCGGGGTCTGCTCCCTCCGTGGACCGCAGCTCTTCTGTGCGGTCCATTGCCGATTCCAGCCTCCTGATTGGCTGGAATCGGCACGTGACGGGGCGGAGCTACACGGAGTCGGCATTCTGCACGAGCGGCTGCATTGAAGAGAGCAGAAGACCCGGACTGCGCAAGCGCGGCTAATTTGGCCATCGGAGGCCGAAAATTAGTCGGCACCATGGAGACGAGGACGCCAGCAACGGAGCAGGTAAGTATAAAACTTTTGATAACTTCTGTATGGCTCATAATTAATGCACAATGTACATTACAAAGTGCATTAATATGGCCATACAGAAGTGTATACCCCCACTTGCTGCCGCGGGACAACCCCTTTAATATAATTTTGCCATTAAAATCCATTTCTGAAGTTACTGCTGTAAACATAAAGCCCAAAACACAATATCAGATTTTAATTTGTTTTCCCCCTTCCTTTATGTACAGTAAAGTCCCGTTATCAAAAAGCAAAACTTGTCCCCCCAAACCAGTTCTCATACGCTGATGTAAAAATAAAAACCTCGCTCTTTACGAACACTGATGGAGGAATAAAAAACAAAAATTGCTTTGGTATTAAAGGGCTTTTCCCTAGACTTAAAGTTCGTTCACAGCCACTTTGTCCTCCTTCGATGTGCCTGACCAGGACATGTGACTGCAGCAGCCAATCACTGGCTACAGAAGGTCACTGCTCCTATTGGCTGTTGCAGTCACATGTCCAGGTCAGCAACAAGCAGGAAGGACAAAGCGGTTGTGAAACAATTTTAAGATTTGGAAAAACCCCTTTTACCCCGTAACACCACAGGATGTAGAGTTACCCAGATGTGATGGTGCCCACCCATCTAAAGCAGCTGCAATCAGTGCTGACGCTGCTAACAGCTATTAACTCTCTAAATGCCCCGATGGTTATTCAGCGGGTACCGAATGCCGTAAAACCCCCCCCACATACACACGCTTTGTGCAATGAGATCACGTTACCGTGGCAGCTGGGGGCCTTTATAGGTTGCCTGTCAGAATGTGATTTAGTGCAATACCGTGGCATTACATTATACTGTATGGGCAATCAAACGTTTACAAGTTCAAGTCCCGTATGAGGACTAAAGAGTATTGTGAAAATTAGTTTAAAAACATTTTATTAATTATTGGAAAAAATAAAAGGAAGTGAAGATTTAAACTCCTCCCCTTTCCCCATATTAACAATAATAAAGCACATTTAAAAGCGTATCTGGTATCACTGCATCAGTAAAAGCTCGATCTATGAAATTCTCACATATTCAACAAGGTGAAAGTCATAAAGCAAAATCTGCATTACACAATTTTCGCCCCCCCCCCCTATATCAAATACATTTTTTAATATATATAGCAATTAAAAAGTCATATGAACCCCATAATGGTAGCGATAGAAACTGCAGGACGTCTCACAAAAAATGAGCCCTTACACAAATTTCTTGATGGAAAAGTTAAGAAAATTTATGGCGTCAGAAAATAACTTTTTTTCCCCAAAAATGTTTTCATTTTTAAAAGTAGTGCAGGAAAAAGATGAAAACTAGATACATTCTATATTGTTGTAACCGTACTGACCCGCAGAACAAGGTTGCCATGTCTATTTTGCTTGGATGTGTATGCCATGACAACAAGAACCCCCCCCCCCCCCCCCCCCCCTGCATCCCGAGATGGCGGAATTCTGGTTTCTTCCCATTTCTTTCTTCTTCTTAGAGTTTTTTTTAAAGTTTTTCAGTACGTTATATGGTGCCATTGAAAAATACAACTCGTCCTGCAAAAAACAGCAAGTCCTCAGACAGCGCCGCCAATAGAAATGAAGAATTATGATTTTCTTAAAGTGAGGAGGAAATTCCAAAAATGAAGTGGGAAAAAAATGGCCGTGTCATTATGGGGTTAACGGGGTTGTACCAGAATAGACTTTTTTTCACCTGTACACAGGATGGCTAATAGTGCGGGTCTCCGTGCTGAGACCCACGGGGATCCAGTGTTCCTCTCTTCACATCGCGGCAGGCTCCCTGCACCCACCCGCAGTGACATCAGAAGGAATTGAGCGCTGGTTGCATAGAGCATGGCTACTCCATTCACTCCATACTGACGGGATCCGCCGACTATCTCTGGCAGTCCCATTGAAGATGAATGGAGCGTCACCACAAATGCCTGACAGCATCCTCCTTTCTGCATGGGTAGTGAGGCCGCGGTGACGGGAGAAGAGGACACCCTACCCTTTCCTTGCGATTGGTGGGGGTCTTAGTGGTGAGACCCCCACCGATCAAACTTTCATCACCTATACTATGGATAGGTGACAGAACTCTATTGTGGTCCAACCCCTTTAAAGTGGAAGAAAGAGCAGTCACTCAAGGGTTAATCAAGACTTTTTGTGAAGTCTGCTAATTAGAGGAGAGAGAAAAATTGGTTACAAGAATGTGCCCGCCCTTTATGAAATTTAATTTGAAGTTGGAAACAAGCCCCGCCCTCCTCATTAGGGCGACTGTAGACTTGTGTTTAAATGTCAAGTTGTGTCGCTAATCCTCAGCGCGCCTCTCCGGGGAGCGAACCCCTGTCACTCCAGGTACACGGCTGCGAAGCTCCGGCCATCTGCAGGTTTTATGGCCACCAAGCAGGTTGGTGTTTTATCTTGACACGATGCTCCGATAAAATGCGCCGTTAATCTTCAGACGCTTCACATTACGTATTTTATGTCTCTGCCCTTCCTGACGGTTATATTTCAGATCTCCGGGGTACGATGGAGGATTTTACTGCTTCCATGTATGTAGAACACCTCGTCATGGGTTTTATACTCCGGTGACATTCAAAGCTGCATTCAGCTGGGGTTTTCGTGACACTTCCCACAATGCAATGCAGCAGGGCCTATGCTGCACAGAAACTAAAGATGTAGGAAGTAGCAAGAATGCAGCTCCAGATGTGACTAGAGGATGCTCAGAACGTTCCAGACATCTATAACGTTTATGGCACTTTTCTTCCAGCACATTGCAGCTGGATGTCATCTAACGTCTGCTGTTACCTCTTAGCCTGACTTCACACCGGCGGCAAAATCGCACAAGATTTCTGCGTTGCGGGACCCACAAATCTTGCACAAATATGAACCCTATTCAGTCGTACACATGAGCGATGCAGGAAACAAATGAGGTCATGTTCTATCTTAGGCGTGCTCTCGCATCGCAGCGCCCATTGTTTTCAATGGGGCCAGCGAGAGCATTGCGCCACGTTCGCGGTGCATGTGATGCCAGGTCTCCCATCGAAAACAATAAGAGAAACTCCACAAGCCGCGGCTGATGGCCTCGCCGGAGGATTGCTGCTTCCCTGAAGTGATGGGAGGCTGTATTAACATGAAAACTCCTCACATCCTCGGGGAATTGACACGGCGGGGGCCGCGAAATGGAGGCGGGCTTCACAGCCCCATATCGCGTTCCCCGTGTGAAGTTAGCTTCGTTGATGGAGTCCGAAGTGAATGAACTAAATTAAAGTTTCAGACAACAACTGCCATGCGGCTTATTCCACATATCATGACTTGTAGCAGGGATCATTTCCAAACAAAAAACCTAATGGTTTTACACTCCCAAAATAGAATGATGTCAAATTATATACTTTATTGACATATATGTGCAACTTTTTTGCCTTTGACAATTTTTTGGAAATCATGCTTCCTTGCCCAGATATACACTAGTGCTGCTCCCGCTCTGTACTATGCGTTAGTAAGGAGACAATGAGTTGTATTTGGAGCAGTTATTCCCCCTGGTTAACAGAGGGGGTTATTTACAGCCCTCACCCCCATATTACTTTCTAATGCCTTCATAGGGGTGTCTTATATTAGGGTTCTGTAAGAGTCTGAGCCTTATAATCACTCTCACTGCACTTTTGGGAAAGATTCAGTATAGCCTGTGTTTCATTCATTTATAGCTCTGCACATTCTGAGCTGAACAGTCCAGTGGGCGGAGCTATCAGTGATAGCAGTCATACAAAGAGAGTTGCCAATCACTGATAGCTCCACCCACCGGACTGTTCAGCTTAGAATTTGCAGAGATGTAAATGACGAAAATAAAAGTTCTGAATATTTCGTCATAGAACTATATATCAGTCCGCTCAGCTCCTCCGGCTCTATAACACCATGCCTGCGGTTTATACAGCATGTTCTAAATGACAGATTCCCTGTCTTCCTAACCAGAGCCCCCCACTGATACACTACTACCCTTTTCATAACCCGAGCCCCCTAGTCTTTAACTCCCCCCCCCCCCCACACAAACTTCCCCACTCTTTATACCCAGAGCCTCCTACTCATTAATTGCCACCCCCTCATTTACAACTAGAGCCTACTAGTTATAATCTTACCCCTATTAATAAGAAGCCCCTCCTCATAAACTGCCCACTCTTAACAACCCGAGACCCCCTCTTCATAACCATATACTCCCTTATTCATTAACCACCCCCTTATCATAATCAGAGCCCCCATTCTCACCACTCTTAAATTGCCCCTTCATTATAACCAGAACACCCTCCTCTTACACTGCCCCCCTTTTTAAAACCAGTGCTTCCTTCTGTATAATCACAGGCTCCTATTCTTAAACTGCCCCCTCTCTATAATCGGAACTGGCCTTTTAATAACCAGCGCCCCCTGCTCATAGCCTGCAGCTCATAAACTGCCCCCTCTCCTCATATCCAGCCCTTCCCTCATCCTATCAGCCCCCTCCTCTTACCCATCCCCCCTCCCCATAACCTTTTTAGTATAACAGCGCTTCAGAAAATGTCATTTTAATTATCTGAAAATCTAATCAGTATCTGCTCCAATACAAGATTAGAGGAAGCATTTATAGTTCAGCCGCAATGTGGCATTCATGTATTCTGCAGAGCCTCGGTGACATGCTGAGCCTTCACAAGACTGCGCTATTTTACCATCCAAAAAACGGAAATCTAACGGAAGCAAACTTAAGCCGTTACATTTGCTTTCATTTTTTTTTTGAACTCCGTGGAAATGAATGGGGAAAAAGCGGATCAATTTTTTCGATTTTTATTTCAGTTACTCTCTCCAAAAACAAAGCAGAAAGACGAAAATGACCGTAATGTAGGTGTGAAAGCAGCCCACCGTGTTGCCACAATTAATCTTACTACAACAAAAGCTGTTGAAAGGTCAAAACAAGTCCTGTGCTGCAATTCTGGAATCGTCAAATGTAACTAGATCTGTAGTAAGTTTGCAGCTCGGACGTAAAGATCTAATGCAGTTAGTATATTTCAAGGTTTGTTCTTGGGGATGCATTGGGGTTCAGGTACATGATGGGCGGGGTCTATCAAACTTGATGAGTTTTTGAAAAAATAAAGTTTGTTATTGAAAGCACTTTTCGGGATACCCTTTGAATTTGACATCATGGTCTAGGTTGTTATGTGTGTCAACTGGAAAGTTGCAAAGTCTTCCATTGTTTTTTCAACATAGTCGATTCTTTCACTCAGTTCATCAGTATAGGAAGGAAAGCCCTGAACGATGGTAGGAATGAGGGAAGATTGCTGGGATTAGCCGGGTCTAGCTGCTCTGCTAAGCTCTACACTTAGTAGTATCTTCAGGTTATCTATCTTCACTACAATTCTTGACTTTTAAAGGGGTTGTCCCGCGCCGAAACGGGTTTTTTTTTTTTTCAACCCCCCCCCCCGTTCGGCGCGAGACAACCCCGATGCAGGGAAGTAAAGAAAGTTTACCGGAGCGCTTACCGTAATCCCCGCGCTCCGGTGACTTCAATACTTACCGCTGAAGATGGCCGCCGGGATCCTCTGTCTTCGTGGACCGCAGCTCTTCTGTGCGGTCCACTGCCGATTCCAGCCTCCTGATTGGCTGGAATCGGCACGTGACGGGGCGGAGCTACACGGAGCCGCTCTCTGGCACGAGCGGCTCCATAGAAGACTGCTGAAGACCCGGACTGCGCAAGCGCGGCTAATTTGGCCATCGGAGGCCAAAAATTAGTCGGCACCATGGAGACGAGGACGCTAGCAACGGAGCAGGTAAGTAAAAAACTTTTTATAACTTCTGTATGGCTCATAATTAATGCACAATGTATATTACAAAGTGCATTATTATGGCCATACAGAAGTGTATAGACCCACTTGCTGCCTCGGGACAACCCCTTTAAGTTTGAAAGTGACATCAACTGACAACATGGGAAAGGAAAGGAGTCATATGGTGAGCTGCAACGTATGCTATATGTATACAGACCTACCAGAGGAAAAGCTAAACTTCACCTGCCAGAAATGCAAGCTTGTGTCTCTACTGGAGGAAAAGGTGCAACGTCTTCAGGAGAGAACAGCTACATTGTAACTCATTAAGGAAGGTGAGGATTTACTGAAAGAGAAGAAGAAAGTCTTCAAAATGTTGAAGGAAAAGAAATGTCCAGCATATCTGCAGAAGCAGAGGAATGGAAGCATGTGACCCAAAGAAGCCGGAGGATCAGGAGTCAGCCAGCACCCATAGTGATCAGGAACCAGTACCAGGTTCTCACACAGGGGGGCCTGCTACTGGTTCCTGAGCAGGAGAAAGAGGTACAGCAAGAAATGACTCTACCCGCAAAGAACTGTGTAGTAAGCATACATAGTCCTCTTGAATGGAGAAAAAGAAGTGCTGTTGTGAAGAGGAGGAGTGGTGGTTGTGGGGCATTCCGTACTGAGAGGAACAGAGGCCGCTGTCTGCAGACCTGACACCACAGGTCTGCTGTCTTCGAGGGGCACAAATCAAAGATGTGTCTGATAGGCTGTCAAGACTCTTCGGTTCTGCAAAGCACCACTCATTCCTACTAATACATGTATGGACAAGTTACACTGCAAAAAAGGACCTTGTAACTATCTGCAGAGACATTAAAGCCTTCCTAATGAATGGTTTTCAAACTAGAACAATGTGGGAAGGGAAGTGAAAGGCAAGGTGAAAATACACAGCTAATTAATACATTTGAGAACCTCACTATTAGAAGTGGAATGAAAGAACAAAGAAAAAAAATTCGGAAGGCAAGTAGAGGAGCAAGAGACCCCGATCACAAACTAAAATGTTTCTACACAAATGCACAGAGCATAGGAAACAAACAGGGAGAACTGGAGCTCCAAACACAGGAAGAAAAATATGATGTCGTAGGCATCACGGAAACTTGGTGGGATGATACACATGATTGGAACACAAGGCTTGAAGGATACAACGTATTTATAAGAACAGATATAATAAAAGGGGAGGAGGTGTTGTGTTGTATGTTAGGAAAACATTCATCTCCACAGAGATCCAAGCTTCAGAGCATGGTAGTTCTGTAGAAAGTATTTGGGTAAGAATACAAGGAGAGATTAACAGAAAGGACACCATTGTAGGCATTTACTATAGGCCGCCTGGACAAGCAGAAGATATGGAGGAACTCTTTCTACATCAGATGGCTAAGAGCTCAAAGAAGCCCAACATAGTGATCATGGGAGATTTTACCGATCCAGACATTGGTTGGGAATCTCTCTCAGGTAAAAGTAATGGATCCAACAGATTCTTATCCGCTCTTGCTGATAACTTTATCTTCCAAAAGATAGATGAGAAAACAAGGGGATCTGATATCTTGGACCTAATTCTTACCAACAGGGAGGGAATGGTTGAGGAATTAAGCGTGGCTTGGTCCTTAGGAGGCAGTGATCATCATATCCTTGGATGTTGGATAAAAAGGGGAGGAAGACCTGAGAAAACTCAGACCTCAAGGTTGGATTTCAGAAAGGCAGATTTTAATGAACTCAGAAAGAGGAGAGGAAGAATCCAATGGCTGGATGTTCTTAAGGACAGAAATGTCCAAGAAGGTTGGGAAATATTGCGAAATGTGATACTCAAAGCACAATCGTTAACAATCCCTAAAAGAAGGAAGAATGGGAAGCACTTAAAGAGACCAGGATGGATGAACACAGAACTTGTACACATGTTAAAAACAAAGAAAATATGTTTAGCAAATGGAAAGAGGGGGGAATATCTAACGAAGAATATAATGTGGTCTGCAGAAACTGTAGGGCAAGTGTCAGAAAAGCTAAAGCTAATAATGAATTGAGGCTTGCAACAGGTCCCAAAAGCAATAAAAAAAGGTTTGGGGGGTAAAAAGCAAAAGAAATAGTCAAAGATGCTATTGGATGCTTACAATATGAAATGGTGAATTGGTTAAGAATGATGTTGACAAGGCCGAACTTTTAAATTCCTATTTTCTATCTGTTTTCTCTCAGAAAGTAGATGAAACATCAACTGATCTTCCCATTGCTATTGGGGGAATAAAAGAATGCCGACTATAAGCAGAGAGATGGTGAGGGAACACTGAGCTAATTTACATGAATCCAAGTCTCAAGGTCCAGGTGAATGACATCCTAGGATACTAATGGAAGCAGTGGAGGTAATTGCTAAACCACTCACCATAATCTTGGAAAATTCCTGGAGAACAGAAGTCCCAGAAGATTGGAAAAGGGCAAATGTTGTCCTTATCTTCAAAAAAAGGGAAGAAGGTGGATCCAGGAAACTACAGGCCTGTGAGCCTGACTTCTATACCAGGAAAGATCTTTGAACAAATTATTAAACAGCATGTATGCAAGTACTTGGGTGAAAATGAAGTAATTCACCAGAGCCAGCATGGGTTTGTAACAAACAAGTCATGCTAGACGAATCTAATTTCCTTCTATGACAGGATCACCGACTGGGTTGATCAGGCAAATGCAGTGGATATAGTATATCTTGACTTTATTAAAGCTTTTGACAAAGTATCTCATACCATACTTATTGAAAAAATGACCAAATATGGGCTTGACAAGGCAACTGTTAGGTGGATTCACAACTAGCTGAGTGATCGTACTCAAAGAGTGGTCATAAATGGATGCACATCCAAGTGGAAGAATGTATCAAGTAGGGTACCACCAGGCTCTGTCCTACGTCCAGTGGTGTTCAACATTTTTATAAATGATCTGGGACTAGGGAAGAGAGAGAGTATTCAAAAAGATCTAGAAAAGCTTGAACAGTGGGCAGCAACTAACAGAATGGTATTTAACAAGGAGAAATGCAAAGTCCTTCATCTGGGCAAGAAAAATATAAAAAAACACATAGAGAATGGGAGGAATTGGGCTAAGCAGCAGCACATGTAAAAAAGACTTGGGTAAACTGGAGCAAGTTCAGAGAAGAGTTACCAAGATGCTGAGCGGTCTGCAAATCATGTCCTATGAGGATTGATTAAAGGATCTGGGAATGTTTAGCTTGCAGAAGAGAAGGCTGAGAGGAGACTTAATAGCTGTCTACAAATATCTGAAGGGCTGTCACAGTGCAGAGGGATCAGCCCTATTCTCATCTGCACAAGGAAAGACTAGAAGCAATGGGATGAAACCTTGGAGGTCCCTTCCAACTCTACCATTCTATGATTCTATGAATGTTCTCCTGAACCATGGTAGGAATGTCCTCCTAAAGTTATTTTCTGAACCATGTCTATCTGAAGTGATCCTCTGAACCGTGGTAGCCATGTCCCTTTGAAGTGATTCTCTGAACCATGGGAGCAATGTCCTCCTGAAGGAATCATCTGAAGTCTGGTTGGCATGTCCTCTGGAAGTGGTTTTCTAAGTAATAATAGGAATATCCTCCTAAAGTAATCATCTGGATCATAGTAGGAATTTCCTGCTGAAAGGACTTCTGATCCATGGTAGGAATTCCCTGCTGAAGTGATCTTGTGAACCTTGCCACCTTTGTATCTTCTTGTATCCTTTTCCTTGTTAGTACAAGGCAGTAATCTGTTCTGGTAACCTTTTGGAATGTTCTCTTGATTTAGGGCCCTCTTACATGGGATGATCATCTGGCACATCATTATGCTACAGTCACAATGATTGCTCAGTGGATGGAGGCTAAGTGAACCGCAATTCACAGTAAGCAGGTAGATGGTTGTTTAATTTTTATGCTTGCACGATCTGAACAAAAAGTCAAGAAATTATTGTTCGTCGGTCAGTTGCTACATGCATTTACACTGAACAATTATTGTTCGGATTCCTGAGATCCAGTGGGAATCTTAACAAATCTTTCAGTATAAACAGACCGTTAGCCATATTACTAAAATCCAATCCAACATGGCTGTCAACAAAGCCCTATCCAGTCTGGGTATTTGATGTGCTTTTCCTCAAGCACAGCTGATGCAGTTAATGAAGCCCTTGACTACTTGCATCAGGTGTGCTTGAGATGAGCTGGTTTGTAAATGTGTGCTCTTGTGAGAGATTCTGTTCAGGGCGTTAAATAATTCTGAGACTGCAATAGTCATTAAAAGTGGCATATTGTGTAGAATTTGGAGAGACCACCTGTTTATATCAGTTATGTTGAGCTATTTAAATTGATCTTGTTTGATTGATTTTTTGCAAACAGCTGAATGTTTGTAAATGTGTCAAATAAACCTAAAGTATTAGTGTATCTTGATGCCACCAGAAGTAGAGATGGAGCCAAGATGCAAGGACTTTTACAGGGGGTGGACGCCCCCTCTTACTGATGGGCTGTCCTGCATTCTCCCCATTGTTGCCCTCACAGGTCCTGTAGCCACCGCCGTACACCGTGCAGGAAGGCGAGAGGCGTCGCTCAGGACTTATGAGTGGTGGTGGTCAGCGGACGAGGCCGTGGAGGGAGGGGAGAGTGGTCAGGCTGCACTATTAAGCACTGCTGTGCGATGGAGTGGTGAGCATCGACCCGGCAAAGTTCAGAAAGCTGTGCTGTGGGCCGGATCGGTGAGCGCTCATGATTCAGACGCACGGAAGGGTGAGCGCTGCTGAGCGCTGCTGAGCGCCAGGGTGGGATGGGGGGGACGGCATCTATACTCACCTTTGCAGTTGCTGTCCTCCCGCGTCTCCCCTACACTCACAGCGTGTAAGGGTGGAGGAAGGGTTGGCAGGGAGTGTCACAGCAGTCAGCTTCAAGGCAGCGGAGGTGACAGCCGGTCCATCAGCACAATTCTGTAACGGCGAAAAAATGGTGGGCGAGGGACAGTGAAAGCGTGGCTGTTGGGACGCCTGCTACAGTCAGCGCAGGGAAAAAAGCAGGACCTGTGAGTCCGAGAAAGGGGACAATGACTTGCAGCCAATCACGAACAGGGAACGTCAACCCCTTGTCAAACACTTTGTATCTTGCCTCCACCAGTACTTCCGGTGGCGTCAAGATACACTTATACCTAAACCTAATTTGCAATGGGGGTTGGATAATTTGATTGCAACTGTATTTCTTGATAATCCCTGAAATTCCCTGTTAGTGTCCTACAAATCCATCAGCAAGCTGTAGCCTGCTCTATATAGTGAAACTGTATAATTATTTTTTGCTTTTACTTTTATTTCCAGAAATATACGTGGTCTGTAAATTATAGGTATTATCTAAAAAGCGTTATCAAACTGATAAACAGACAGCAAAATAGAAATGAGTTGTGGAATGATGTGGGATAAAAAACAGCCTTGTTCTTAATGGGTTAATCAGTCTGATAAACTTTCATCTCTCCTTTCCTTTGATAAGTGTACATCCAGAGAGTCCACATACGGTCCTGGTGCTGCTGCATTTTCCACCATTCAGGCAGCGATCCTTTTTCCAGTTGACGTAGTCCAATTTGTTTCATTACTTTTATCCACAGCCCCCTCCCCCCTTTCCATTTGATTAAAAGCCCAATTTTCTTTCACGTAACAGGAATGATTATGGGTAATTTTGGCAGAGTGCTTCTTGTCTTTCATCTGACACTGTCTAAAAGTCCTGCCAGATGCTGCCTTTTCATGTGCAACCAGTTCCGGGGCGCGGTGACAGCCACTATCGCTAGTTTTTTGCTTCCACTCTACTTAGGACCGTCTGAACTGCACTCATTAATCCCAACCTGCTCCTCCCTAAAGCTCTTTAAGATGGATAAATACAAGAATATCCTCATGGCTTTCAAGACCGAAATAGTATTGGCAAGATTGCTGGTTGCCAACTTCAGCTTCCTTCACTAGACGTCTTGGCTGGTATTTCTGTAATGTTTATGACTGGTCTAGTAATTGCCCGCTGTGATAGTCTGGAGTTATCTTGTAGTTCCATGTTCATCTTGAAGACCCTGCCTGTCGGTACCGCTTGAATGCTGGGTTTTCTCTTACTAATAATACAGGGTTATTCAAATCCCCAAATCTGCTCCTTCTATTGGAATAACCCTTTGTAAGGAGCTGAATCCTACCCTAGCATGAACCTCAGCAGTGTCAAGCTTTCCTATACATTATTGCCACCAGTGGGCACAACTTTCCGCCATTCATTAGAGGTACCTGAGGTACTCTGTGATCCCCATTTCAAACGGTTGTCTCAGAGTAATGGCACCTGTCCAAATGCAGTAATAGAGCCTATGAATGTCACATAAGAGATATAATTGGTACCCCCCTCTATGTGCTAAATATTGTCACGAAGCTAATTAAATATGTCTAGGCATGTCTTTCCCAGTGATAACAGGTGATTGTGGAAGTAGAATGGGTCGCCTTTTAAAACATTGACCTCCTGACCATCTCCTCCTTCACTCCTTACTTACCTCTTTATCGAAGGCTTTGGTCTAAGTTTTGCCATACTGTTCCATTGTAAAGGCCTGTTCATGTTGGTCTTTGCCTTATCATTCATGGTTGATTGTGTAAGGTAATATAGACAAGTGTCAAAAAGTAGGTCAACTTCAAATTCGACCTATGAGTAGGTGTAGGTCATGTCACGTTGATCTGAACATCTTCCACTTCTTACTTCTCTTATCTTTTTACCATAGGGTTTGGGCTTAAGTCTTGCTATACTGTTCCATCATAAAAACTTGCTAATATTCAACCCCGGCTTTATCATTCATCGGTCCTTGTGTAAGATAATATTGACAAATGTCAATGAGCAGGTTGATCAGGAATTCGACCTACGAATAGGTATAGATCCTGTCATGTTGATGCTGTCCGTGGTTTCAGAGAGCCTTTAACTTATTAACCCCTGAACATCTCCTCTTTCACTTCTTATTTACCTTGTTATCATAAGTTTGATCTAAGTTTATCCATACTGTTCCATTGTAAAAACCTGATCATGTTGGTCCCTACCTTTTATCATTCATGGTTGGTTGTGTAAGGTAATATAGACAAATGTGATTGAGCAGGTCAATAAGCGATTTGACCCGCAAATGGCTATAGATCTTGTCATATTGACGTATGCTGTGGTTTCAGAGTGCATGGGAGCTAAAATTTGCAACCACTGAGGGCATGAGGAGGATAAGGCCTATGGAAGTCTTCTGCCCTTCTTTCTTATAGGCTCTATTGTTCCACAAGTGCCACCACATTGGAAAAAAAAGAAGAGTGAAGCAGTCTGAGTGCCTCCAGTCTAATCTCCTCAACAGGGCATGGTAGGAGGGCGAAGAAGCACCAAACTGTTCAGTACCCTCATTGCATAGATGGTGCCCAATTTTATTTGTGCTAAAGGGTTCCCTATGTACATCACTGATGTTGGGTGTCAGTTTGTGGTTCCAATTGTTCTATTTCACAAGGGTAGTCAACAAATTATATTTTTTAGATGGGAAGTTGATGAATATCACGTTAAATGCCATCTTTTAATTGACCCTTAACCCATCGTGATCCTGACTGTGCATGATCCACACCGACATAGACTTTCAGCGTTGAGTAAGCCGGTCACGGACTCTACGCACAGCCCTCTTATGAAGACCTGGCACAGGGCTTTGATGAAAACACTTGCATTGCAAACACTCATGATCTGATGACTTTCAGGAGTTGTTATTGCTCTATTGATGAAATTATGGCCATTCAAGCAAAGAAAATATATGTAAGAAGGCCGCCAGGAAAACACAAAAGGGAGAACATATGAGCCAAGTGAATACAAGAGAGAACATTTTATACGAGACACTCAGCTGGCCGGTCTGTGAATGCAACCAAGTATTACACTGAGAGGTCTAAGGTTGGGGAAACATCAGTGAGATGTGAAGGTTGGGAAAGGAGCGCTTGTTTTTTACCCTTTATAGCCATAATTCTGGATCACATATATGTAGTAGTATATCTAGTTTATATGTTGTTAAACCCCTTTTTTCATTTGTATAGGGCCCAGGAAATAATGGCACATAACAATAATATATATATAAAAAAAGGTTAAAGCCCTCACTCACTCACTCACTGACTGACTCACCACTAATTCTCTAACTTCCTGATGTCAAACAAACTTGAAGTTTGGCATGACCATTGTTTAGATTATAAATAGGAAAAGTAAAGGGGTCACAACTTGATTATTCAATTCTAAGCATGAAAGTAAGTGACCCCCATGTTAAATACCTAATTTAATTCTCTAACTTCCCAATGTCGTACAAACATGACATTTGGCACGATCATTCTTTAGGTCCTAAATAGGAAAAGTAAAGGGGTCACAACTCGATTATACAATTCTAAGTGCAAAAGTAAGGGACCCCCTATGTAATGTACCTGATAACACACATCTAAACTGCACAAACGTGAAAATTGCCATGGCTATTCTTTACATCCTAAATAGGAAAAATAAAGGGGTGGCAACATCAATATTCAATTCTATGCATGAAAAACTGTGTGAAAAACTGTGATACATGAGATTGTTTTTTGCTCAGAACCCATAAAGCCTAGGGGAATTATTTGTATACTGAGGGGAATCTACCTCACCTCTATATGTATATAGTGAGGAGACTCTACCTCACTTCTATGTGTATATACTGAGGGGAATCTACCTCACCTCTATGTGTATATACTGAGGAGAATCTGCCTCACCTCTGTGTATATACTGAGGGGAATCTACCTCACCTCTGTGTATATACTGAGGGGAATCTACCTCACCTCTATGTATATATACTGAGGAGAATCTACCTCCCCTCTATATGTATATACTGAGGACAATCTACCTCACCTCTATGTGTATATACTGAGGAGAATCTGCCTCACCTCTATGTGTATATAGTGAGGGGAATATACCTCACCTCTATGTATATATACTGAGGGGAATCTACCTCACCTCTATGTATATATACTGAGGGGAATCTACCTCACCTCTATGTATATATACTGAGGGGAATCTACCTCACCTCTATGTATATATACTGAGGGGAATCTACCTCACCTCTATGTATATATACTGAGGGGAGTCTACCTCACCTCTATGTATATATACTGAGGAGAATCTACCTCACCTCTATTTGTATATACTGAGGGGAATCTACCTCGCCTCTAAGTGTAGATACTGAGGGTAATCTACCTCACCTCTAAGTGTAGATACTGAGGGTAATCTACCTCACCTCTAAGTGTAGATACTGAGGGTAATCTACCTCACCTCTAAGTGTATATACTGAGGGGAATCTACCTCACCTCTAAGTGTATATACTGAGGGGAATCTACCTCACCTCTATGTGTATATACTGAGGGGAATCTACCCCACCTCTATGTGTATATACTGAGGGGAATCTACCTCACCGCTATGTGTATATACTGACCACATGACCTGAGACCAGTTCACTCCAACTAAAGCGAATGGGAACAAGCTGTAATACAAGGCACAGCCACTATACAATGCACGGCACTGTGCCTGGTGTGAACCAAAATAACAGCACCACTCAACTGAGTATCCTTATCGTTTTGATCAGCTAATTGGTGGGTACCCAAGTGGTGGACCCCCGTCAATCAACTATTGATGATCTGTCCATATGATTGGTCTTCAGTAGTCTAGTTATATACTATAATGTAGGAATATCTCTCGAGCACAGGGTCCGCTCTGTACTGTCTGCGATGCCAGAGGTGTTATTTTCTCTCCGTGTTGTTTTCAGACTCTGCCAGTCTCTCCTGTTTTTCCCTGCTGCGCCCCCTCCCACACCCCAACCCCGAAATCTGCCATCCAGACCATAAGAGCCACTTGCTGCGCTAGGCTCCTCAACAAGCAGTCCCCCGTGTTCACCTCTTCACATCATATTAAGTTCTGGCCTGAAGCATTAACACCACAGCCGAAAACAAGGAAACAGAAAAACAACCCCTGGTGAGAGCACGCTGAAAAACAGATATTATTTAGGAGTGGTCTGAGGCAGCACTGCTGCTCGCTTTTCCTGTTAGTTCTGCTGCCTGAATACTCAGTACACAGAATGATAAATGCAGTCCTAAGGTGTAAACATAAAGCGAAGAAATCTACAAGTGTATCCTTGGCATCTCAGCAAGCCCTTGTAAAAACAATGCACATCTCTCACCATTGTAGCACTCCAGTGTTTTCAACTTATTGACATTTAGTAAATTAGTTCTGTTATATATCCTCCTTCTAATCCTCTGGAAATGCTTCAGTACAAAATAATATAACAACTATAATACTGCCCCTGTATACAAAAACATAGCTGCAATAATACTGCCCCCTATGTACAAGAATAGAACTACTATAATACTGCATCCTATGTACAAGAATATAACTACTATAATAACACCCCTATATACAAGAATATAACTACTATAATACTGCCCCCTATATACAAGAATATAACTACTATAATATTGCCCCTATGTACAAGAATATAACTACTGTAATACTGCCCCCTATGTACAAGAATATAACCACTATAATACTGCCCCCTATGTACAAGAATATAACTACTATAATATTGCCCCTATGTACAAGAATATAACTACTGTAATACTGCTCCTATGTACAAGAATATAACTACTATAATACTGCCCCCTATGTACAAGAATATAACTACTATAATACTGCCCCCTATGTACAAGAATATAACTACTATAATACTGCTCCTATGTACATGAATATAACTACTATAATACTGCTCCTATGTACAAGAATATAACTAATATAATACTGCCTCCTATGTACAAGAATATAACTACTATAATACTGCTCCCTATGTACAAGAATATATTGACTATAATACTGCTTCCTATGTACAAGAATATAACTACTATAATACTGCCCCCTATGTACAAGAATATAACTACTATAATACTGCCTCCCATGTACAAGAATATAACTACTATAATACTGGCTCCTATGTACAAGAATATAACTACTATAATACTGCCCCCTATGTACAAGAATATAACTACTATAATACTGCCCCCTATGTACAAGAATATAACTACTATAATACTGCCCCCTATGTACAAGAATATAACTACTATAATACTGCCCCCTATGTACAAGAATATAACTACTATAATACTGCTCCTATGTACATGAATATAACTACTATAATACTGCTCCTATGTACAAGAATATAACTAATATAATACTGCCTCCTATGTACAAGAATATAACTACTATAATACTGCCCCCTATGTACAAGAATATAACTACTATAATACTGCCTCCCATGTACAAGAATATAACTACTATAATACTGGCTCCTATGTACAAGAATATAACTACTATAATACTGCCCCCTATGTACAAGAATATAACTACTATAATACTGCCCCCTATGTACAAGAATATAACTACTATAATACTGCCCCCTATGTACAAGAATATAACTACTATAATACTGCCCTCTATGTACAGCACTTAAATTACTGTAGCATGCCTATGCTATTTGCGTAAGCTTCTAGTGACCAAACTGTCTCAGGTTAGTTATGTTATCTTGGTGACGCCCTTTACGTTGGATTGGCCCGATTATGTTAACCCCTTAGTGACGGAGCTTTTTTGCTTTTTTCCATTTGTGTTTTTTCCTACTCCCTTTTAAAAAATCGTAGCTCCCTAATTTATCCATCGACGTCGCTGTATGAGGGCTTGTTGTTTTTTGCGGGACGAGTTGTATTTTTCAATGGCACTATTTATTGTACCATATAATGTACTGAAAAACTTTTTAAAAATTCTTAGCGGAGAGAAATGGAACAAAAATGACATTCCACCATCTTTCGGTGCGTCCTGTTTCTACGGCGCACAAATTGCAACAAAAACGACGTGATAGTTTCATTCTATGGGTCAGTACGATTGCTACGATACCAAACTTGTGTAGTATTTTTTTTGCTGTAGTACTTGTATTTATTTTTTTTTAAGATCTTTAATTTTTTTCAATTATTTTCTGCGGTCATTTTGTGCGCGCAATACCTTTTTTATTTTTTCGTCTACGTAGTTGTGCAAGGGCTCATTTTTTGCGGGATGTCCTGTAGTTTCCGTTAGTATCAATTTGGAATACATACGACTTTTTGATCTCTTTTTATTGCGTTTTTTCTGGGAGACAGGGCAACTAAAAAAGTGTATTTCTGGCGTTCTTTATTTTTTTTCCAGACGACGTTCACCGTGCGGGAAAAATAATGCACTACTTTGATAGATCGGACTTTTACGTACGCGGCGATATCAAATACATATTTTTATTATTTTGATTTTTTAATAATGGATATGGCAAAAGGGTGGTGATTTAAACTTTTATAACTTTTTTTTTTTTAACAATTAAAAAAACTTTATTGATCTTTTTTCTTACTTTACTTTGAGGTCCCCCTGGGGGACTTTAATATGCAATGCTTTGATCGCTCCTGCAGTATGACGTAATGCTGTAACATTACGTCATACTGCTTTATTACAGGCAGTCTGCTAAGGCAGCCCTGCTTAGGCCCCCGGCTGCCATGACACCTGCACAGCTCCCCCGATCTCACCGCGCGGGCCGCCGGGGGGGGGGGGGGGGGGGGCGTGCGGGACCCCAAAACAGCATTCGGGGGATTTAAATGCCGCTGTCAGAATTGACAGCGGCATTTAAAGGGTTAATAGCCGCGAACGGCTGAGCGCAGCTATTGCCCGCGGGTGTCAGCTGTAATAAAAAGCTGATGCCCGCGATGTATGGAGGGAGATAGCGGCGCCACCTCCCTCCATACACGTCCTGCAACAGCAGGACGTAGTTTTACGATAGGGCTGTCACTAAGGGGTTAAAGCTCCATCTCTGGACCTTCTTGGCTCTCGTGCCATAACAGCGTACGGTTTAGCAGTCAGTATGCCGGTTGGAGGAGTTTATTTTATTAAAGAGGCCGTTGAGGAACACTCTTTATCTTCGCCCTGTTTGTATGGAGCTGGCTGCAGTAATGCTTGAGAAAATCAATAGAGAATAAATGGCAGTATATGAAGGTAATGCCAAGAGCGCCCGGCGCTGAGTCACGCTGCATCCCGGCTCTCTGACTCACCTGAAACCTGATTGAGTTGCAAATTTTCTTATATTTTTAAAAGGAAAAAACAAAAAATATCTGATTTGAGTTCTGTATTAAGAGGGATTAAGCGACGTTTTGCGTATAATGTGGATAGATGCTAGATATTAGGAATGGCCAAATAAGAAATTGCTCCTGATAACCTTAGCATTTTAATCAGATAAGGGTCTCCAGTTTGTACCGGGGTCCCTTTTAACATGTAGTTCATCGTCTCGAGGACCAGAATCAAGGTTTTTATGGTGCCTCCTATCATCACCCATACCTTTGGATTGTATACCATGAGGATCCGAGGTGTACCCGCAGTTTTCTCAATGGCTTTGTCATGTGAAGGCAACCTCTGCCCTATTAAGGCTTATGGGCATCATATAGATGAGCTGCCTGCTTTGGACCAGAAAAAAAGTCACTCTGGCCTAATTGTGACCTACATTGATACCGTAGCGCGTACTATAGTGATCAGTAAACGGACGAGATCATATTGCAGAGCGAAGGTCAAGGCACAGAATTCTTGTGTTCCGCTATAACGTAGGTTTAGACTTTAGTCCTCACATGCCTTTTTGCGTTTCAAATGACCAAAGAATGGCATGGCTGGTGATCAGAGTAGGAGTTTCGGCATCATCCAATGGAAGGTCGATATGTCATCTGTTTTTGGATTCTATAAGAAAGCTTCGAACATTCCAGGTCCAAATTTGTGTTATTGGTTTAGCAGTAGAGATGAGCGAACGTACTCGGTTTGGGTGTTTTTGGACCCGAGCACCGCTTTTTCCGAGTAACTGCCTACTCGGGCGAAAAGATTCGGGGGGCACGCGGGGGGTTGCAGAGGGGAGTGGGGGGAGAGAGAGAGAGAGAGAGAGCTATCCCCCGCTCCACCACGCCGCCCACCGAATCTTTTCGTCCGAGTAGTCAGTTACTCGGAAAAAGCGGTGCTCGGGTCCAAAAACACCCGAACTGAGTACGTTCGCTCATCTCTATTTAGCAGTGAAGTAGACTCCCTACCTTAAGTGACAAAGAGTCTTTGGACAACTTTATTCTGCCACATGTTGGCCGTTCACATTACATGGCGGCTCCAGATCTCCAGAAGAGATTATCTCTCATAGAGTGTTATCCTCAGCTGGAGGCCCCCCTCCCCCCTCCCTCCCCACTTCCCCTCCCCCCAACCCCCTCCTTCCCCCAACCCCCTCTCCCTCCCACACACACACACACCTCCTTTGATGCCCATGTTCTTTAAAGTGGTATTCTATATTATCCTATATCAACGTGTTTTAAATTGCAAAACCGTGCCCCCACCCATAAGACGTTTATTTCCAAATGCTCCGTTCTCCAGATATTGTAGCTATTGATTCCTCTGTGCTCTGGTTGGTTGTTGCTCATTGTCAGGAAAACAGACCCAGTCTTCTATGGGAATTATACACACAATGGTAGCTGTTGGCCGAGCTGAGACCCCAAACACCAGAGTTAGATGAACGAAGTGCACAAGTACCCGCCGCCTCCTCTGCTATCACTGTCCGAAGTAGAGCTGGTCTGTTCCCAACAAGCCGTGAACAACCAAAGGAGAGAGGAATCAATATCTGCAATATCTGGAGAATGGAGCATTCTAGAAAGAAGCATCTTAAGGGTGGAGTCATTGTTTTGTGATTTCAAGGACATTGAAATAGGATTCCCAAGATGGGAATACCCCTGTATTGTTCATTGATTTCAATGATAGTTGTCCAATTCTTAATTTCCCCTGTGGTGATGCTGTTGAAAAGCAGAACACTTGCAGCTTGTTTCCTGCACAGCTGATCACTTGGAGGCGAAGCAGCAGAACACCTTGTGAACATTTTATTGTTGGGTGACACTTCTAACTAAAAGAGATTGCCCTAATTTGCACACCCCTTTGAAGGCATTGTCGCACATCTAGCTGTTTTGCTACAGGAAGCAGACAGCTCTGTACATTGTGTAGTGGTCCAGGTTGGTACCGCAGTCTGAGTCCTATTAAAGTAAATGTGACTCAGCCTGTAGTGCCAACCTGGGCCACTGCACAATGTATGGAGCTGTCTGCTTCCTGCAGCAAAACGACTAGACGAGGGGAAACCCTTTAACTGGTACTGGAAGGTTCCTGGTTTCCAAGTATAAATGTCTATCATGTCCTGCACCATCACATCCTGCGTGTATTGGGTGTTTTCTTGCTGTGCTAGTAATGGGGCTCCCTGATACGATGTGTGACCCCAGGACTGATCTGGTGTGAATTATCCTGAATATATAATACAGTGTCCGTCCTTCTGCGGTTTATCTGGATTCTGCAGCAGTAAATCGCTCGCCACTTCTCCTTCCTGAATCTTCACGGCTCGCTATTGCTTTGCCATTTGGGGCATTGATCGAGGAGCCCGTGACTGATCGATAATGAGCTGCTATTATAAATCTCATGCTTTATTTAGCATCCATCGGGAGAGTCAGGAGGCGGCTCATTAAATGAGAAATCACTCACGCTAATACCGGCAGCTTCTCACCCAACACAGTGTGCTAAAGATCGTACGGCGTGTGCGTCACAGAGGCGAACCGAGGGTCGGGGGGCTACTGGTTGTTACGGCCAGGCACGCTCTACAGTAGGGAGGGCGCACTCATTTCCACTGAGGGTCACATCGGCATTATGGTTGCTTTCAAAGAGCCGTTTTTAAGGGCTCGTTTGCACAGGCGTATTTGCGGTCTATAGGATGCACGTAAATATGGATAAGCTTAATGCCATTGATTTACATCGGGGTATTCGGATATTCGGACAAGCTTTTTTCATTCATGGATTTTATGAGCGTGAAAAAAATGGCAGCGCGCCCCATTTTGGTCCATATTACGGTCTGAAACTGCCCATTAAAGTCCAGTGGGATCACATAAATATGCACAATACATGTGTATTCGCTGGACATTTAACTGCATCCGCCTGGGTGAATGAGCCCTAAATGTACCCACTCCTCACCATGAGTCTGGCGCTCTCTGCACTATGATGGGGTTCCTCCCCTTCCACCTCTTTAGCAGCAGCTTCCTACCTTGGCGGGTGGCTAGGGTGCCCGGGCTGGGGCTCGGAGCTGTGCCACCACCTGGGAGCTGCTGAACAGAGCTGCGTGAAGCCTTGCTGTGGGGTAAAGTTCGGGCTAAATGGATTAAGTAAGTGATGGCTATCGGTTTGGTGGGAAGCACTTTGTCACGAAGTACTGTAGGCACTGAATGGATGCATTATTTTATCAGGGTAAAGCTGTCTGAGCGATGTCTGACGATGGCGGACAAAGTATGGCAAGGTGGAGGATTTATATATCGTAGCAATGAATGGCACTACTTTAGTGTTGTGTTTATGCGCTATATGCTACTAGTATTAATGTGTGCATCATGACACTGCCCCGCGCTGCAGCGCCCGAGACAGGAGGCCCACGCTGAGGAGCTGGCGGGGTAGAGGTAGCACTTGTCACGGTGGCTCTACCTGACTTCTCCATGGAGGGACGCATGGAACCACGGCCAAGTAACCGCTATGCCTCTTCCAGGCAACGCCTGGTGGCGGCTGCCTGAATAATTGTACTGGACGTGAAGCTGTCACGCGTGACGCTACCATTCCTTTCACACCGGCAAATCTCCGGCGGTAGAAATAATTAGAGTCCACACACTGATAAACTTGCAAACCTCAATCACTGGGAACGGACAGTGACTAGAAACTTTACTGTGTGCTTGAAGAAATACAGCTTACTCGCACGTGCAGGAAGGACAGTGTTTCAGTAGATGGTCAGGGAGGAGAACACAGGATGACACCGGGTCTACAGTCTGTTATCTGTGGTGCTCCGCTCCTGGACAGACACACTCCGGGACTCTGAATAACACTCCACTGACACTCACTCAGTTTGTAGAACACTGCAGGATGGACTCCTTCACTCCTTGCACTCCGCAGAGGTGGTTCCTAGAATGGTGGTAATCTGGATACCTCTCCTCCGCTTCCATTACTTACGCATGAGGGTTGAAGGTACCCCCAATGTGGCCGGCACTCTCACTCCTCTCTGTCGTTGAAGTAGAAAAACCCCACCTTGATCTTAATCACTCATACTTATGGAGTGTAGACATCACATGACTAGACAGAACTGTTACTTTCCCAGACATATCCCAGCCACTTTCAGACATTAACCTCTTGCATGCTGCAGCTGGGCAATTCACATAACAGCAGACAAGACACTTTGCACAGTGCATCCACATAAAATGCATGACATGTATGACAATTATGGAGGGGCCAGATATATAGACTTCGGGCATCTACACCCGCTGCAAGGCTATTTCTAGATAATGCTTACATTATTTATCTGGGTACTGTATGCAATGAATTACTCCAGGCTCCGTGGCACTATAACAGTACACACTCAATTACCCCTTTATTAGAACCACCAACCCCTTTATTAGAGCTCCCGGACCTTTATTAGAGCCCCATCTCTCATGATTAGCGCTTCCCCGTATGGTAATTCTCCCCGTGACCCCGGAGTGCAGAATAAAATCACGTGACAAGTTTTCCGCGGATCAGTTTCAGTGTAAATCCACATTAGATGGGAAAATCCAGCGATCGGAGCGACTTCCAACGAGGCCGGTCATCGATGCTAGACTAGCCAGGGCTTCACTGCCAACCGCGGGGGGGTTTCTCATGTAACGGTGTAGAGAGTATATAGAGAATGGCGTGATCAAGGAAAACATTCAGTGAAAGAAGATCTTGGGGATGGAAGCAACTCATCACTGAAAGGGGTCAGAGGAGGATGTCCGGAATCAGTCAGATGACTACAACGCTGCAGCTCCAACTAACATGTCCGAACACACGGCTCACCGTTCCTCCGCACGGGTCAGCCCTACTAGCAGACGACCAGTTCCAGCGCCATTGTGTCTAAGAGAAACAGAAAACCCCATTCAGTCCGTATATCGTTTCAACCACATTGGCTGCTCTAACATATTTCCTAATAAGTACCACCATGTAGCGCTGAACTTATGTAATAGATCATGAATTTAGGAATTTATGTTGCACTTTTTTCTTTCTAATTAAACTTTCTGTAAGTTGTGTAATTTGTTGCCAGACCGGGATCTGCAGGCAGAGAGTCGCACCGGAGGTCTAAATTAATTTTTAATTTCTTGTTTTATTATCTTGTTCGCTGCATTCTGTGTTTGCAGAAGTCGGTCCGCAGACAAACATCATGTTATGTGGTTTAATTATCTTTTAATTGCTCGTTAAACATTGCAAGGATGGACGATAACACTTTTAACATTCGCCGGCTGCCATCCTCGCCTCGCCTGCCCTAATTGTTGTACAAATAGACTTTTATGATTTTAGTACAATTCATTTATTAAGTTGTGGTCCATTGATTTTTAGTGTTTTTTATGTATGATTAAAGGAGTGTTAATAAAAACAGCCGTTTTCTTCCAGCCACACACGTCCCCAGGAAATGTCTGGTATTGCCGCCTAGCCCTCTTTACTTCAGTCTAACCGAGCTGCAGTACCAGATGCTACCCATAGACAAAGAAAAGAGATATAAAATGGGACCAAGGCTGAGACCTTGTTGGGTAGCCAACAGCTGTAAGACATTAGCCAAGCAGAACCTAGTATGCAGTAGAGCAGCAGTAGTCAGGAGAGTTGTCGGACAAGCCAAGGTTCATCAAAGGGGTTTTCTGAACCAAATACATTTTTTTCTGAGTAAAGTCTATTCCTGCTGTTCCAGTGCCACCGCTTCTGCCCTCACCACCGATCTTGTTTGCATTGGCTGCAGCGGTGACTTTCCGTACATACGTGACCACTGCAGTCAGTTACTTTCTTGCACACAGAGACGTCACTGCAGTTGGTCAGCAATGACCGGCAGTGAGCACATGAGTGGTGGAATGGCAGTGAGCACAGGAGTGGTGGACCGGCGGGTGATCGAAAGGATGAATATGGCTTAGGTGGTATTTTTTTGACAATTTTCCACACTTGGTCAATTTTCTTTTTCCAACGCCGAAAACCCTTTTTAGCAGGGTTGGTTACGTTGTGCACTGTGAACTGGGTGAAAACAGGAGTCAAATAACGATGCAGGGAAAGTCAACAAAGAGTACAAAACATTATAACCAGCACTGAGGTCTGCGCTTATGAAGCCTAAATGATCTGCCCTCGACAGAGGCTTAAGCCTAAAATTGGATGTGGTGTGGACGAAGTGGTAGGACCTAGCCCCCTGGGGCCCCATTGCGTGCTATAGACCCTTGGTCCTTCTGTAACCTGTTTATCCGAATGGAGTAAAATGACCAGAAAAATCAAAAAGTTGATAGACTACATCTCTGTGACTTCCTGTTAACACTTCCTCCCATGTTTCTCCTTAGGATGGCCATCCAGGTGGATAAGTTCAACTTTGAGAACCTCTCTGAGCCTTCAGGGGACAACATCCAGTTTGCCAACCCGAAGGAGGTGGAGGAAGAGAGGCAGCAAGCGAAGGGTTTGGAGATCAACAACAAGCTGGACATCCGCTGGAAGATCATATCCTTTCCTTCGTCAGTGCACTGGGTCAGGGTTTGTGTTCTAGTAACTTGACCATCATCCATCTGATGTAGAACCACTGTGACGTAAGGTAATCCTCTTGGATAAGGGCTTACCATCTGACCATAATGCTCTGTTATGGATTTGCCTTGGTTTTGGAGAAAACCACACTGAGAACCTCGTGATCTATTTGTGGTTTCTGTAGTAGCGGTATAAATTCCAGTTGACCTTGGCAAGCAATTTTTTTCATTATGGCTTTGACACATTGGAAATAGAAGAGAATAAAAACAACTAAAACATAGGGTTTTATAGGACTTTTCCTTTTGATGACCTGTTTTGTGATCCCTGCCAATCAGCTGATTTCCGGCCTTATGTCAGCACAGGCAGTGCTGGAAGTGAATAGCGCTATTTGTATTGCAGTGGCACAGTTTGGTACTACAGGCACAGCTACCCATGAATTCAGTGCAATACTAACCCAGGCCACTGCAATACATGCAACACTGTTTGCTTCTGGCACTGTCTATATTGACAGCAGGTTGGGGAATCAGCTGATTGGTGGGGATTGAGAGCAGCAACCCTGGCCAATCAACTATCGGTGAGCTATCCTTAGGATAGGTCATCATATTTAAAGTCCTCAAATTCCAGGATCACCCGTTAATTATAAATCTTTTGTCATTTTGCATCTTCAGCTTCTATACAGACCTATGTGTCTCCATGGTTACAGACTACAAAAATACCTGTGTAGTCTGATCTTGCAGTTATATTGCAATCTCTATGTTCCCTACTTTGCTCTTCCAAATGTGTACTACCCAATGCACACTGAGAACTGGTGGTGCAGTGATAATCTAAGACACTGCACACTACTTGATTGGCCAGCTCTGCTCACGTGACCAGCGCCAGCCAATCAGAGCAGCATGAGGTGCCTAGGACTACTGATTCACAGTGTGCATTGGTAATGACAGCAGCAGGGCCGCCATCTCAGAAGGCAAACTAGGGGGGACAAGGACACAAAGTAAGAGTGCCAGATGATATTACTCCACCCTCCGGTTCCAGGATGTAACCAATAGCCTGTGCATTTGGTAGGTGAGGAAAATTAGAAAACAGATGGATGACATTGCGATCTGTTTTTACCCGAGACACTCAGGTCTGCATGGAGCTATAGACGGAAAATTGGAGGTTTCTAATTAAAGGCATTGTCCAGGATTAGAATTACATGAGCACTTTCTTTCAGAAATAGCGCCACACCTGACTATGGGCATGTTTGGTATTGCAGCTCAGCTTCATTGAAGTGAATAAGGTTGAACTGCCATACCAACTTGTCGCCAGATGTGGTGCTGTTTTTGGAAGACAACCTTTTTAATACTACTTACAAACGTAATATTATTGCAGATGCTTTGGAACAATTACATTGGTTACTAAGGTAGACCTTCCCTTTAAAGAAGCCATGGCCACTGTTAAAGGGGTTTTACCACCAACGCGATAAGGAATAAATGTCTGACCACTGGGGACTCTAGCGATCCCAAGAATTGCGCCTCTGTGAATGGAGATGCAGTGCGCATGCGTGACCACCTCTTCTGTGGGAGATTGCTGAGCGCCCCGATCTTCTCCTTGAGCATGCGTGATGCCGTTCCATTCATTGGGGCAGTTCTTGAGATTGCTGGGTGTCCCAGCGGCCGGACTACCAGCGATCAGACACTTCTTTCTTATCCTGTGGAAGTGAGATAAATGTCTTTAATGGGAAGACCCCTTACAGGTGAAGCAGTGGCAACAATCCTCCACCTGTATTGTATCGTCACGGTAAGACCACACTCACAGCTGCTGGCGTGGATTTCTACCACGATCGCATCGAAACCCGTGTTAGACATGGATCTGCATTCATAGACGCTGCGGATCCACACGTGTATTTTCTGAGAGACGCCACCCCACGTAGAGACGCCACCCCACGTAGAGACGCCACCCCACGTAGAGACGCCGCCCCACGTGGAGACGCCGCCCCACGTGGAGACGCCGCCCCACGTGGAGACGCCGCCCCACGTGGAGACGCCGCCCCACGTGGAGACGCCGCCCCACGTGGAGACGCCGCCCCACGTGGAGACGCCGCCCCACGTGGAGACGCCGCCCCACGTAGAGACGCCGCCCCACGTAGAGACGCCGCCCCACGTAGAGACGCCACCCCACGTAGAGACGCCGCGCCATTTTATTTTATTTTGCAGTGCGGATTTAAAGTCTTGGAATGCCGTCTCTACGGTGCAGCCTACCATGAGCAGTAATGGCGTGCTCAGGGCTCCTTCATATCAAAGTTTTGCCTTTCTAATGGATGTATATTTTTTAGACGACACTGATAGAAAAACTGATTTCAAACTAAATTAAATGGAACCCATAGGATCTGGTGGACAGATGTGCTAAAAAACGGAGCATTTCTATGGGTTTACTTTTCATTCCATCTTGACAGATCCGTGTCGTCGTCCTTTGTCTCTTTCCCCTGTAAGCACGCTCACGTAAAGACGGGCAGCAAAAACGGAATTTACCAAAAATATTCCCTTCCAGTTCCGTCACCCGTTGACTATAATGTGTATGAAAAAATGGGGAAAAGCATTGCGATCTGCGCCATTACTTTTGTTAAAAACAGAAGGCCAACTGACGGCGAGGAACTGAACTGAGCAAACCGGCAGCTCAGGAGATCCCACTGGAAGCGGGAGAAGTAAAACAACCTCTTTTGTGATTCGCTGATGGAACAGAAGAATAAAGATCCAACCCCCTGATGTGAAGGAGCCTTTATATGCGCAGATCTGATGCGGATTCAGTACAGATTCCTCAGTGAATCTCGCCATGTGAACATGGCCCTGTGGTACAGCTACTCCATGCTGGTACTTGTGGAAGTACCCTAAACCACCTGCCACGTGGGTACGTTGGGCCCTGGCACCACCTCACATCAGATGGATATTTACGGCGTTGTATACCTCTGCGCTCGTTCAGCGCGGTTTTGTCCTTACTTACAGTGATGCAGAAGTATTTTCATATTCCCCATGTTGAAACCGTGATCCAAGTGCCAGAATCCATCTAAGGGCCCTTCTATGGTTGTCGGGCGAAGGAGTCTGACGGGCATCCCGGCTATAATCGTTCTTGTGCTTTTACACGGGAGCGATCACCGATCAGTGAATGGAGGCGGAGCGGTCGGGGGTCATTCTGCCCGCCTCTATTCACAGCAAGCAGGTAGTCATTCATGGATCAGCGATTGACTGTTTGCGCAGGTTGATCGTCATCCAGTTTTTATGCCCGCCTAAACAGAATGGTGAGCGATAAGCAAACGAACTGAACGATGATCATTCAGAATCCCGTGAGAACCCGAACGATTATCGTTCCGTGTAAAAGGGCCCTGAGACGTGTATAATCCACTTTGTGTCTGTTTACATTGTAGAGTGCACAGTGTTACCTTCTCCAAGCTGAGACCCTTTACACTTAGCGATTATTTCTATGTTGCGCCATTTTCAGTCAAGTCATAGACAAGCGGCTACACGCCAATCCAAGCAGCGTCGGCATGATAAACAATCCTTTTTCATATACAGCGTATCATTAAACGTTCCCGTCCTCCTCCAGCTGCGCTGCTGCTCGCTCGCCCCGCATGATCCACGCAGAGAAAAACACAGCCTGCCGCATCAAACGGGTTTATTACAGAACAACAGGCTCCGAATTGCATCGGGGGAGCGCAGAGCAGAAAGGCCATCCTCTGCATCAAGCCGCTATTCACATTGTAATCAGTCTAGTTTGCTCACCAAGGCCTCTGGGGGACGCCGGCGTCTGCGGCTCCATCCCTCGGCGCTTCCTTTGAGCAATTTAAAGTAGGAAAAAAACCCAAATTGTCCTCCTTTTTAGTCTGCGGCGAGGGACGGGCGCATTGTTCTATTCCCCGTGTTATTGGCCGGGTCAGCGCTGCCTTCTAAAGGCGCCGGCTGATTGAAATAAATTTCCATACGTTTTTCCACTTGACACGGAGCAGTTTGATTAACCTCTTCGAACACTTCTGAAGGGAAGAAACTTCTCTGGGAGGAAGACTTTTTTTTTTTACGGGAAAAGCGAAGGGAAGGAAGACTCTTCTACGGTCTTTTTTTCTGTTCGCTCAGGTAAGAATATTCTAGGGAACGCAAAGAAAAGCTCCACCCCTTTCTGCCGCCGCACTTTTTTTTTTCCATTTTCATTTTTTTATCTGCACTTTAAAAAAAAATCGTAAGACGGGCCTGGATGTCTAGAGTAATCCATGTAATATCACTGACTACTTCAGGAGGGTCGGTGATTCTGGGATTATTCTGATTGCCAAATTGGAGTCAGGAAGGAATTTTTTCCCCTTAAGGACCAGGCACGTTAGATATACAGAACTTGGTCCTGGGCTTTAATTCCGGACGATAGCAAAAGTACGATGTGGGATTAAAGCCTCTGTTCCTGCAGTTAAACAGGAGCAGGTCGGGTTCTCAGCTGTCAGCCACAGCCGAGGACCCAGAGGAGAAGGGAGAATTGTTTTTTAACCGCTTCTGCCTCTCTCTTTCCCGGATACACAGCGTTCAAGGAGCTCTATGTACTATGAAGTGAAAGTGTTTCTTCTACTACGCGACCCAGCAATCACTTTACCGCCGGGTGCCCCTTTCACAGCAGAGCTGCAGGGTCCTTGCAGACCCAGATCAGCTCTACCAGGGACCACTGTCACTACAGGGTGATGTTTTTCCCTCTAACTGGGGCTCTTATGGATGACCCAGCTACAGTGGAAAAGTATGAAATTTACAATGTGAATGACCCCCAGAGGTCTTATATGCAGCTGTATGAAGAGGTCATGGCGCTCAGCTGAGGATGGGGCATCAACATCCATGTCTTGGAAAACCACCTTAGTTACGCCGCGCCCAGACGGCTATGTCAGGGTTTCCCACAGCTCCTCTTCTCCCGTACGCGGTCATTCTTCCCACCATGCAGGGTTTCCTTGTATGAACTGATCCGACTACAGCTGGAGTTAGGTGCTGCCAGAAGAAGCTTCCGGGAGATGCTGCTTCTTCAGGCAGACTTTTCTTCTCATCATCTTGAACATTTTGGTGCATGAAGGAGGCTCGTCTCATCTGAGCGTTCCTTTTCATGTTACATCGCAGCTTTTATAGGGTTAGACGCAGATGGACAAAACATTTTTTCCAGCAGCCCGAGTGTGGTGCAATAACACAAACCATCCGTAGTCATGGCCAGCCTGCGCTAAATGTGACTCATGCAGTTGCACAGGCACTGGCCGTCCGCTTGTAGGGTGGGTACCAAGCAGATGTAGGCTGGGGGGTATGCATCTTATATATCTGCCTGCCCAGATGATCTTCTTCCTCCATGTGGCAGTGTCTTGTGGAGCTACATGAATTATCATCCTCCTGTCTCTGTCTCGTCCCCTCTAATGTCTGAGGCATCGCTGTCAGCCCATCGCTACTGTATTTATATTGTAAGCTTGGTTTTGGTGCTGTATACATGTACTAAGCTTGGTTCTGGTATTGTATCTATGCACTAAAGTTGATTTGTGCTGTACTTATGTTATGAGCTTGGTTCTGGTGCTGTATTTAGGCATGGAGCTGTTTTGTTGTGAGTATTTTGCCATTCTGCTGACAGACTGTCCTATCAATGCTATATATTTATATTTATTTGTATGACGAGGGGGGGGGCAAAAAAATTCTGCACAGAGTGCCATCTAAACTGCGGCTGGCAATGCCCATAGTTACCCATCCTTCTGTCACTCCAAATCCGCCGATTCTCTGTCCCCTATTAGTCTTCACTTCCATCTGCGGAGTGATAATCTCCCGATATGTGACTATTGTAGCAAGTCACTACTAAAGAGACTGTTCATTGGCTGGAGGTGATCACATGTCTTTGGTATCAGGGACTCATTACTGGCTCACTGAAGCAGGAAGTGTAGACCGCTGGGGAACCGGCGAGGGATCGGGGGACTGAGAATGGCTTTATTTCATGCTAATCCACCACTCTTGCCCCCCCCCCAAATAACCACCCCAATCAGTGTACCTGCAATGTATTGTTAAATGGATATTGCAATCAGTGATGAGAAATATTTATATTCTCTGCAAACAGTTTTAATCTCTGATTTGTAATTTGCAGCAATTTGTGACTTATCTCCATGACAAATGGATTGAATATTACAAGCTGCAGCGCTGTTCGACGCCTCGGTCCCTTGTAGCTCGCACATATACGAACATTGAAATTAGTGAAGCTGCGGGCCCAAGAGGTCCTACATAATGTCTGACCAGCGAACTTGTGGTTACAACTGCCATTACAATGTTGGGCTGAACACCAACTTAGCCGACGGTCATTTCTCCCGACTCCCCCATACATCAGTCAAAGCTTCACAAGCCAAGCGTTCATGCGTTTTCAATGGAGAGATGGGAATACCGCACAGACTACTGTGGTAGATGATAAGAAAGGATCAGCTGAGCCCACGCCATCCACAGAGGGAGCTGACCTCCCAGGGCAACAGCAGGGATCTGTGAGAAGACCGATCCCCGTTGTTATTCCCTTATATGCCCCGATCTATGTTGATCATGTAAAGGGTTCACAGAAGGAGGTACCTCCCTCAGTGGTCATTGGCCCGCCATCGTGTAATCGTGGAGGGCTGATGGGTTGCCATGGCACTGGCATCTGAGTTTGCATGGCCTGCGATCACTATGATTAGCGATACTGTATTAATAAATTAACCATAGGATTGCTGGCTGAAATCCCCCACAAGAATATAAAAAATAGTTTAATATAAAGAATCCCCCACAGGGCTCGGTCCATTAAAAAAAGATTAAAAAGTTATGGGACTTTTCCAATTCCAATAAAAGGGTTTTTATCATGTAAATTAGGCTGCATCATTAATGCTGGAAAAAAGAAAACCTGCAAGAACCATGGCAGAATTAATGTGTTCTTCTTCTCCCTGCCCTCCTAAAAAAGTTAAGCCCCATTTCAATGGGACGACTATCGTGCAAACGATGCCCGACACTCGACCCCCCCAATTACCTGCTCCCTGTGCTTTTGCACTGGAGTGAGTATCGTTGCTTCACAGCAGGGCAGCTGCAGGACATTTCACTCCTCGCTCTCCCCCACCCCTCTCCATTCACTCACATAGCGGCTGTTCAGTAGTGAACGGACGCTATTTACACTAAACGATCAGCAATCTGCTCATCGTCCATCGTTTATGCTGCATAAAATCATGAACGATGAGCGTAAATGGCAGCCGTTCAGTACTGAATGGCCACTATGTTAATGAATGGAGAGGGACGGGGGAGCGAGCAGAGAAATCCCCTCCAGCCGCCCCGCTGTGAAGCAACAATACCAGCTCCTGTGCAAAAGCACAGGATGAGTAAATGCGGGGTCGAGTGTCGGGCATCGTTTGCCCAACAGTCGTCCTATCTAAATGGGGCTTTATGCAATACATTATATGGTTCAAATGAAAATTAAGCAAGCCCCCAGATGGCCATGGGGACAGAAGAATAAAGAGTTATGGCTTTTGAATAGTGGAGTCACTTGATGTCGTTTAAAAAAAAAAATCATCATGTCTTTAGGTTCAAATAGTCCGTGTCATTAAGAGGTTAAATCCAACATGCCTGATCATTCTTTACCCTGCCATCTGCCATCAGGGGAGAGTTGGACACCTTCTTCATACCTATTAAATAGTTGATCGTTCCCTTCCTAAATTGGCTTCTTCAGCTGATATTCAGCTATTGTGTATGGGAACCTTAAGGCCTCATGTCCACGGGGAAAATCAGATCCGCTGCGGATTTGTAACGCGGATTTGGGCTGCAGATGCAGTGCGGATGCACTGTAATTGTCTTTTATTTTTATGCGGGAGATCAATTGAGCTATGTGCTCTATGAGCTCCCGCACGCGTGATCCGCACTAAAATGGAGCATGTCCATTTTTTTTCATGCTCCAGAAATTTTTTAATTACCATCCGCGGGTATTTATCTACCCGCAGGTGGTCAATGCATTGCTATGGGGAGCGGATCCGCGTGCGGGAAAAACGCTGCAGATTTCAATTCTTATTCTCCCCGTGGACATGAGGCCTAAGGATCTTTGGGAAGAAAGGCTTGGGTGATTATTTCAGATTTTCCGTTGGATTATAGGACAAGATGGCACTCCGCCTCCAGGAATGAAGTCCTATCCTGAATGATCCCTACTCCTCTGTTCCCTACTACTTTGATGAGATTCCAGTTGATCATGAGGCTTGTAGGGCCAATTCTGTATGAGTTGGTGATCAATAAGCCGGCGGTAGGATGATGTTCCTCAGGTTTCTGGTTTTAGCTGGAGTCGGGCTCTGAGATGTCTTGTTGTTTGTCCCTCGATGGACTTCAGAGTGTAGATCTTACATTCATCCTCTTCATACGCCATGATAAGTCAGCGTTTGCTACGGGTGGATGTACAACCGTTCTTCAGGCGACACTTTTGAGTTGCTTACCCTCTTTAGGGTGCGTGCACGCAGGCCTGCTGGGATGCCGCACATTGACCTGGCCAATTCGCGTTTTAAAATCTGACAAAAATAGGGCAAGCTGCAATTTTTTGACTTGGACTACATGAGACGAGAAAAAAAAAGCCCCGTGTATACACCCTCTCAAATGAAGGGGCGCTCGTTATGTGCGATTTTCGGACAGATTTTTATAAATTAAAATCAATGGGAGCGATGTGCAGCTCTTACATTTCCTAGGACCATAGCAGAACAGTAGCCGTGCCCGGACTTTTCAGTCACCCAAAAAGATATTTGAGACTATGCCCCCCTTGCCTTTGATTGCCCCCTATGTCATCCAAACAGATTTCCAAATTTCACATGTGTTTCGCATATCCTGGGACAACCGTATGTACAGCCTCCTTTGTACTGCTGGTGGATGACTCCGAAGTTGCCACTGCATGTGTGAAAGTGGGTAAAGTAAGGGGCAATCCGTAATCAGAGGGGCATGGTTTCAGAGAATGCTGTGGGCAGTTGCAAGGTCTGGCCACACCCACTGGACTGTTAGGCTCTCCTAAAAGTTTTATTAAGTTTGTTTCCTGAGGTGATATTGGCAATTAAGGATTCATGTTGAGAAAGACGAATCTTATAGGTGACAGCGTGCTGGGAATGAAAACAAAGTGACGGGTTTCCTTTAAAGGGGTTTTACAGTTACTAGATTGGTTGGTGTCCACTATTCCGAATCCCAGCTAGTCAGCTGTTACCCGGCCTGCTGCACTTGTACAGGGAGCTGATGTCTGTTAGAAGTAGACAGCTCTGCTCCCAATGCAGTGGCCTGGCTCAGCATTGCAGGCCAAGTTTCCCATTGGCTGATATCTGCTGGAAACAGTCAGCTCCATTCTTGATGTAGTAGTCTGGTCTGGTATTGCAGGACAAGTTCCCATTGGCTAGTTTTCTGCCAAAAGCAGACAGCTCCATTCTGAATTGCAGACCTTTGCTCATCTGCTATTAATGGCCTATCCCGAGATTAGGTCATCAGTAGCTAGTAAATGAAAAACCCCTTTAAAGGGGGTTGTCCAGTTGTAAATTATTGATGGCCTATCCTCAGGTTCTGCCATCAATATTAGGTTGGTACAGGTCAGTCACCCAAGACACCCACCAATATATTGTTCTCCGGGCCATTGCACTCAGCTGATTTCTGCAGGAAGCAGACGGCTCCGTTCTCACTGCACTGGCTAGACATTTTAATATGAACTTGGTCTGCAATACCAAGTTCAGCCACTGGAGTAAGAATGGAGCTGTCTGCTTCCTGAAGAAATCACCCCAGTGCACAAGCACAGCAGCCTGGCTAACCGCTAAATAGTGCGGTTTCCAGGCGACCAACCTACCCCGATCTACTGTTGTTGAACTATCCTGAGGATAGGCTATCGATACTTTACAGCTGGACAGCCCCTTTAAGACATATGGGTATACAGATTAGTCAAGGGGGCATGTCTGTGAGGTCAATGGAGCGGAAATGTTAGAACTACTGAAAGACAGGAAATAAAAATATCAAACATTTCAGGGAGTCCAAAAAGGCCCAAAATAGATCAATGCATAAAGAGTTAACATTATTCTGCAAGAGGAAAAAAAACATGAAAAACTCCAGAAAATGAATTTCCCTTCTTGGCATATTCTGCTATTTGAAATATTGCAATGGTAACTTGATATCAGGGTGTCCTCGAGAACAAAACTGAAGCAGGAGCAGCGTGGAAATCCCCATTTAAATCCGCTAATGTCTCTCTCTCCGCTCGCTTGTGCGCAGCCGAGATTATCTTGAAAGCGGAGCGGCTTTTTTTTCTGCCAATAATTGGTTTGGAGTTTGAAAACGTCTATTTGTAACGCGGAAAAGCAAACGCCGCTTACAGATGATATTAGCAACAGAGAGGAGCGAAGGGGGGGAGAGTCCGCAGCAGTAATGTGACAAGCTGCTGACTTAGAGATAAGGGTGGAAGACGAAACAAGGGGCGTCCTCTCCACCAGGTCTCCGTATTACGGACAGCAGCGCTTAATGCCGGGGTTACTGACTGCAGCCTTAGGCCTCCTTCCCACGAGCGTGACGGGCTCCGCAGCGTAATATTCCGCTGTGAAGCCCGTCACGGCGCCCCCCAGAGCCCCTATACTTACCTGCGGGAGATAGCGTGAAATCGCTTCCCCGCCCACCACCGCCGCGTCACCGCTCATCACCGCTCGTCACCGCCCACCGCTCTCGCGTCACCAGCCGTGTCACGTGACGCGGCCGGACCGCGTCATTTGGCGTCATATGACGCTCGGCGGTGGGCGGGAAAGCGTTTTTTCACGCTATCTCCCGCTGGTTACAGCGGGAGATAGCGTGAATGGACGGCTTCCATTGACTGCAATGGAAGCCGTCAGTGCGTACAGCCCGTCCTCACCCGCAGAAAATAGAGCATGCTGCGGGTGAGGACGGGAGAAATCGCGGTGCGTAATTCCGCGGTGGAATTACGCATCGTGAGCATGGAGCTATTAGGTTCAATAGAACCTAATAGCTGCGTGCAACGCAGCGGATTTTCGCCGCGAATTACGCGGCGGAAATCCGTTCGTGGGAAGGAGGCCTTAGGGTTGGAGAAGGCAGCACGTTTCACACTAAAATAAGTAATATATCCACATGGTCACCCCACCAGCAGAATAGTGAGTGCAGCTCTGGGGTATAATACAGGATGTAACTCAGGATCAGTACAGGATAAGTAATGTATTTACACAGCGACTCCACCAGCAGAATAGTGAGTGCAGCTCTGGAGTATAATACTGGATGTAACTCAGGATCAGTACAGGATAAGTAATGTATGTACACAGTGACTCCACCAGCAGAATAGTGAGGGCAGCTCTGCAGTATAATACAGGATGTAACTCAGGATCAGTACAGGATAAGTAATGTATGTACACAGTGACCCCACCAGCAGAATAGTGAGTGCAGCTCTGGGGTATAATACAGGATGTAACTCAGGATCAGTACAGGATAAGTAATGTATGTACACAGTGACTCCACCAGCAGAATAGTGAGTACAGCTCTGGAGTATAATACAGGATGTAACTCAGGAGCAGTACAGGATAAGTAATGTATGTACACAGTGACTCCACCAGCAGAATAGTGAGGGCAGCTCTGGAGTAGAATACAGGATGTAACTCAGGATCAGCACAGGATAAGTAATGTATGTACACAGTGACTCCACCAGCAGCAGAATAGTGAGTGCAGCTCTGGAGTATAATACAGGATGTAACTCAGGAGCAGTACAGGATAAGTAATGTATGTACACAGTGACTCCACCAGCAGCAGAATAGTGAGTGCAGCTCTGGAGTATAATACAGGATGTAACTCAGGAGCAGTACAGGATAAGTAATGTATGTACACAGTGACTCCACCAGCAGAATAGTGAGTGCAGCTCTGGAGTATAATACAGGATGTAACTCAGGAGCAGTACAGGATAAGTAATGTATGTACACAGTGACTCCACCAGCAGAATAGTGAGTGCAGCTCTGGAGTATAATACAGGATGTAACTCAGGATCAGTACAGGATAAGTAATGTATGTACACAGTGACTCCACCAGCAAAATAGTGAGTGCAGCTCTGGAGTATAATACAGGATGTAACACAGGACCAGTACTATAATATAACATGTTAATAGTATTTCATAAACCTTTTAGAATATACTTGAGTTTGACACTTGCAATGAGTATTTTGAATGCTTTCAATGTCCGTTTTTCCACGTACACAATAATGGGTATCGCTTCAACAACAAAACACGTACTTACAGTGTATGTAAACTGCAAATTCATGCTCAATGTACAGCTGGTTTATTGTTGAAGTTCAAAAGACACTAAACTCTTGGCAGGGCCAGTTGGGTCTCTTTGTAGGCCCCATGATTCCAGGGCTGGCAGATCGGAGCACCACATCAGCTCTATTAGCCCCGCTCAGTGCAGTAAGCATGTTTTTATGTATAGAACAAAGTTCCTGGAGGAACTGGTTGGCCGTAAACTTTAGGAACCATGTTTGACTGCCTGCAATGACCAGGCCCACCCCAACTAAGCTTCTGAAGGTGTAGCAGTTGTGGAGTATCTACCTAGAACCAATAGGTTATTCACATAAAAGCCAGGATGAGATGTACAGTATAATAAACAAGTCATTCAGCAGTATGATGGAGCCTCTTGTCTTTGAGGATGAGTTCATACTAGTTTTGCTCAAGTGACGTCCCCTTAGCTGCAAAGCGTACATGATGTCAATAATCCCTCTACGGAGCATGGAGAACATACTTGCTTTGGTGTTGAAGTGGAGGCATTTGCATTTAGATCGAAATCACATTGCTCTTGTCATGATGGAGGACTATCTATATTGGCTGAAGATGCTCCAAGCTTGGGGTTAAGGCAGGTGAGGGGTTAATAGCGTTCCTCTGTGCTAAAGCCTATCGTGCTGATTTGCAACTAAGTGATGGACCATGAGGCCGCTTGGAAATAATAAGACAATAGCAAAATGAGCGGCTTGTGTGAGCCGTCCAATGTACAAATAGTGTCAGTCATTCGTGACCTCTCCCGGAGAATGCCTCCCCTCCCCGAGAGCTGAGCAAATGGGATTCTCTTTTTACTCTTTATCAGAAAGAGGTTTCCCCTCGAGAAAACATTGATTTCTGCCATCACAGGGAACTCATTAAAGGTTCTTTCTAAAATATCCTCGTTATCTCCTCTTCATACACTCCGCAATACTAGGAACACAATGTATCAGGCCAAGAGACTCAACCTCCATTCTATGTAGAGCACAAAGCTGGAAACATCGGCCATAAAGCGGGTTGTCAGCAGAAAGGACCCCTTTATGTAGGACCATTAATGTGTCATAGTTCGGGGCTGCGCAGTGTAGGGGTCACAGGGATAAAGTGTAATAATGGAAGGGGCCACATTTTTGACAATGCAGTAAAACGTTTTGGGCAGTGTTGTCTGATTTAGATGACCCTGTTGCATCTTTCGTCCTCTGGTGACCGGTAACCAGCGGCAGGATTCCCGTTAGTTAGGCATTTTTGACAAGGAAACTGCTTGGGGCTACTTAACTGTAGTTCTATGGGTTTCTTACTTCTGCTTTATGGAAGCAGGAAAATGGAACCCACTGGCCAAATAGAACCTTCATGACATAACGGAATAGCCCCATATGGACCCTCTAACTAAATAGGGTCCATTCAGTGTCCATCCATCTGTCTGGCGTTTTAGAGGATGAAATAGCGCTGCATACAAAGCTGTTCTGTCTAGTTTCTGAGGTTCTGAACTGAACTTCTGACGGTGGTGTGAAGAGGCCCTTGGCAATTACAATGGGTGTCCATTGCTTTTCTTCAGCAGTTTGGTCCTAGCAGCAGTTATGGAGGAGGTCTGGACCAGCAGATGCCTCTCGATTACCTAAAATGTAGGTCCTACATACTTCTTTGGCAACACCTTGAAGATCATTACTTGGTGCACACATTGTGTATTTTGACTGTCCATCTTTTGGGCCATATGGAACCCCTGGGCCCTAGGTTCTGTATGTGTGCCCCAATCTACATGGCTCAAAAAAAATCTCGGAAACACTTGGGCATCGCAGTATAACCCCACGTTACTTCCAGGATACCAATCTGTCCAGTTAGAAAGCAGAAGTGATTTTGTGAATCCATTTCACCTGCTTTGGTTCAAATGAAAGTGACAACAGGAGGATCATAGAGGCAGCAGAAAGACACCCAAAAAAGGGACTGAAGACAATTCCTCTCTCATCCTTCTTCCTGACTGGTTCTTTTTTTCTGTATGTTTACTGATGCCCTGACCATTACTGGTAGCATGAGGTGCTACCTGCTTAAAGGCGAACATATATAGATCCATCTTGGGTTATCCGAAGTGGTAGCACCTGGGGAACCCCAATTTTCAGGCTTATCCCTTCCAAGTGGCATACTGGCTTTTCTGCTGTGTCCCCAAGCCATTAGACAGTCCTGGTTGTGTGGCGTTAACCCTGCACTGGGCCCAAGATTGGTTCGTGAGTGTCTGAACAGATGCATAGTAGAAGGAAAGTATATAGTCGGGGCTTGAACTGTCAATATACAGTATCCTACCCAAAGTAATTGGACATCTAAGCAAGAATAAAAAGTACTATTTATTTCTATATGTTAATGCCTAGTTGGGCAACTTTGGCCATAATGATGTCAGATGCTCTCCGCTTGCAGGATGAAGAGAGGGAAACACCAGCTGAAGAGTATCAAGCGTTACAGAAAGTATGCCATGGAGAGTATCCAATGCCACTAGGGCCAAAGGAGCCCTACTAAGTATTGGAAATAAATACTACTTGTGATTCCTGCTCAGTTGTCCAACTAAACTACTTCTAGGAGGATAGTGTAGTTTCTACATTGTAGCAACTTAAAACCTTTTCCCATTGTTGTCGGTTTCCTTGATGACAATGACTAATCTTGTGACTATATTCACCCTCTTTATGAACTTCTCTACTGTCTTGAGTGAGTCATGTGACAAGTGACATTATCCTTCAAGTATATGATGACGTTCTGCAAGACGTCTTACAGCCGTTCTTTGCCCTTGTCATACAAAGCACCAGTCACCCACATTTCCCTAAATCCTCCGCTCTCTGGTGGTGACTGCCTCGGTTATTCTGGGTCGTGTGCTGGACATTTGCTGACTTGCAGTGATAAAGCTTGTGTAATAACCTCGCTGCTTTGTTGCTGCGCTCGGCATAATCTGATTGCATTAATAATGCATCACTTCTGTGTTTGCAGGCAGGCTGCACTGTTACTGTCATTTCCTTACGTGAGAGAAACAAGGACTTGTGGCGCCAAAGCACTTAAGAAGTCTAAATATAGAGATTCTGATGGAAGTGACTTTATTTCAGTGACAGGTTAACAGTTGATGCTACTATTTACAGAATTCAAGTCGTGCAACCGCACAAGTCACATGACCAGATAAGCGTTATTCTATTTTAAGTGGTCAGTTTTTGAAGCTTTTACGGTGACATAATGGACTTGTCCCAACACTGAGGTTTTAAGTGTTTACATCAGTAGTAAAGCGATTATTCCAAAATTAAATTCTGAATTGAATGTAGTAGGTTTTCATGAAATCTCTGAATATCCCTCTCAATATGACGGTACAAATCTTCTAGAATGAGCCTTCTCCTGAGCTTTTCAGCCCTGCTGATGTAATATGATTCTGCTATTGTGCCCACAATTCAAAAGTACTGAATACTATATAGCAACATAACTTCTATAATACTTTATACAAGATTATAACTACTATAATACTGCCCCCTATGTACAAGAGTATAACTACTATAATACTGCCCCCTATGTACAAGAGTATAACTACTATAATACTGTCCCTATGTACAAGAATATAACTACTATAATACTGCCTCCTATGTACAAGAATATTACTATAATACTGCCCCCTATGTACAAGAATATAACTACTATAATACTGCCCCCTATGTACAAGAGTATAACTACTATAATACTGTCCCTATGTACAAGAATATAACTACTATAATACTGTCCCTATGTACAAGAATATAACTACTATAATACTGTCCCTATGTACAAGAATATAACTACTATAATACTGCCCCCTATGTACAAGAATATAACTACTATAATACTGCGCCCTATGTACAAGAATATAACTACTATAATACTGCCCCCTATATACAAGAATATAACTATTATATATCTGCCCCCTATGTACAAGAATATAACTACTATAATACTGCCCCTATGTACAAGAATATAACTACAATAATACTGCCCCCTATGTACAAGAATATAACTATTATAATACTGCCCCCTATGTACAAGAATATAACTACTATAATACTGCCTCCTATGTACAAGAATATAACTACTATAATACTGCCCCTATGTACAAGAATATAACTACTATAATACTACCTCCTATGTACAAGAATATAACTACAATAATACTGCCCCCTATGTACAAGAATATAACTACTATAATACTGCCCCCTATGTACAAGAATATAACTACTATAATACTGCCCCCTATGTACAAGAATATAACTACTATAATACTGCTCCTATGTACAAGAATATAACTACTATAATACTGCCCTCTACTGTACGCTAAGTATATACTGCTATATCATCTTATAGTTATATAGCTCCAGTATATTCCTCAGTGCTATATAGAACCTACAGAGTGATTTCACTGATGATAAAACACAGAGGGATGAGTGTTGACCCCCCATGTATCGTTTTCTGTCTGCTTTCTCTCCTTTCCTTCTTCGGCCATCAGTCATTGGGGATTCTACAACTTTGGGGGGAGATCCGTCCACGGAGTGCAGGTGGGCCGTGTATTATGCCTCATCGGAGGGCAAAGTGTTACTCGGCTCTCGCAGAGCGCCTGGCGTCATACAGCTGGTAGGCAGCGCTGGAGATCTGAGCACAATTATGCATGTTTGGAAAATTGGACTAATAAAATAAGCCGGGAGAAATCAGAGCGATTATAATTACGACATTCTGAGGGGTTATTTTTAGCCTGAATTGTCTTTTCTGAACACATTTTCATCAGTTAAGCGGTCGCATTCTAATCTTCACCTGGAAAGAGGAGATGATGTATTCGGAGCGCGAGCTGCTTTCTCTCCTCCATTTATCCCCCCGCCATTATTCTTACCGTGAGCACTTAATCATCAGTTTATGTAGGACATTTTAATAAGAGTCGCAGGGTGTTTATAAGAAAGGAAAATCCACCTATTAAACGAAATCTGGTAATTATATTAACCCTTTCAAGACCAGGCCTGTTCTTTCCTTTAACCAGTTTAGTGGCATGCCCAGAAAATCTTCGGGGCTTGCTTCACTGACCATGTAGTTAAACCCTGGAAGATTTCCGTGGACAGCTCTAGTGCTGAAATGCTGGCCGGGAATACACAGTTGTCGTGCCACTCTACACGTTTGCCACTTCAAATTACCTTAGGAAAATCCCTGGGGTTGGCTGCGCTGACATTGCAACAATAAATATGCCACTGAAGGGGTTAAAGGAGTGGTTTTAAAGTCCCCCACGGGAACCAAATAAAAGTCTGATTAAGTAAAGTTGGTTTTTTTGCAGCTCATCCCACAAAAAACGAGCCCACACATAGCCATTCACCAAAGAAATTAAAAAGTTACGGGTCTCAGAATGTGGCAGCAGAAGTCAATATCTGTTTAAAGGGGTTGTCCCGCGCCGAAACGTTTTTGTTTTTTTTTCAAACCCCCCCCCCCCTTTCGGCGCGAGACAACCCCGATGCAGGGGTTAAAAAAGAACACCAGAGAGTGCTTACCTGAATCCCCGCGCTCCGGTGACTTCTTACTTACCTGCTGAAGATGGCCGCCGGGATCTTCTCCCTCGGTGGACCGCAGGGCTTCTGTGCGGTCCATTGCCGATTCCAGCCTCCTGATTGGCTGGAATCGGCACGGGGCGGAGCTACACGGAGCCGGCATCCTGCACAAGCGGCCCCATTGAGAAAAGAAGACCCGGACTGCGCAAGCGCGGCTAATTTGGCCATTAGACGGCGAAAATTAGTCGGCTCCATGGAAACGAGGACGCTAGCAACGGAGCAGGTAAGTGAAAAACTTCTTATAACTTCTGTATGGCTCATAATTAATGCACGATGTACATTACAAAGTGCATTAATATGGCCATACAGAAGTGTATAGACCCACTTGCTGCCGCGGGACAACCACTTTAACAACTAGAAGCAATGGGATGAAACTGAAAGGGAGGAGACACAGATTAGATATTAGACAGTGAGGGGGATCAATGAGTGGAACAGGTTACCATGGGAGGTGGGGAGTTCTCCTTTAGAGGAAGTGTTCAAACAAAGGCTGGACAGATATCTGTCTGGGATGATTTAGTGATCCTGCACTGAGCAGGGGGTGGGACCCGATGACCCCGGAGGCCCAGATGACCTTGGTGGACCCGATGACCCTGGAGGCCCAGATGACCTTGGTGGACCCGATGACCCTGGAGGTCCAGATGACCTTGGTGGACCCGATGACCCTGGAGGTCCCTTCCAACTCCACCATTCTAGGATTCTATGAAAATGTTATTTACTTTTTAAAAATAGACAAACATTTAATAATTGTGCGTTTGGTTTCTCTGTGATCGTTCTGCCCCAAACAGCAGTGTTTATATGTATTTTTTACTGCATTGTGAATGCTGTTAAAATTGCAGAAAGGGAAAAAAAATAACGCTGTTAAAAACTGAACCCATCAAAAATGGCGCAATTACTTTTTTCTGTTTCCCCCACTTAATTTTTTTGTACATTATAAGATGCATTAATTGGGACCATTAAAAGTTATCCAGCAAAGCCCGGCCCTCATGTGGCAATGAAAGAACGAACACAGAATGTGTGTCTGGCCACAGAGTGGCTAAAGTCTCCTGTCGGTGCAGTTGCATCTACCGGGTATGTGAGATTTGTTCTTGTGCCCAGCAGTAAGGGGTTAAGCCTCCTGGGGCGCCCCTGTGAGGTCGGATCCTCGGCCGCTCCGGCAGTAGATGACTGGCTGGTGATCAGCGTGGAGTCCATGCTGAGGGGTACAGGTCAGCCATTTAATTGAGTTAGCTCTATCTCTGCTGTCACTGTCGTTTGCAGCCCGTGTCCTGACTCTGAAGCATTACATCAATGTCTGCTGCCTATAGACTAGAAGAGGTCACCCGCAGGGGCCACCGTGTAGCCGCAAGGAATAGGTCTGATGGTATATTGAGGTACTTTTTCATCATTATGTTCCAGGATTGTGTCGCAGCTCAGATCTATTTACTTTGTGCGGATGAGCACGCTGCTGGTTGGCGAGGCGTTGGCACAATAAGTGGAGCTACGGATACATACTTCATGTAATTCCTGATACAGCAGTGATAGAACTCGGGGCGTTACGGGCTAAATCAGTCCCGCAGGATTCATATATGACTCTTGGGCATGGACTATGGGCTGGCTCAGGTACAGCGGCTCGGCTTTAGTGTACTTCACCTCTAAATACTGCAGTTAACAGATAGTATAACAGATGGATCTCTGCTCCACACAGTGATAGTGATTACAGTGCAGTTACCTCCAGTAATCACAGGGGGCATCATCTTTGATGGGTGGCGTCCATTTTTGTTTTGTCTAATTTATCTTGGTCAATGCTTCCATGATGACTGCTTCTAGCCACGACTAATCACTTGACAATTCCCCCATTCTGCCTCTACTGCTATGCCACTCTGATTGCTCCCCCACAGAGTAATAGTGGCCTTTTGTCACCGCACTAATTAATAGTGACCCCTCTGTGGCCCCCTTAGTAATAGCTGTCTCTCTGTGGATACCTTATCTATAGTACCCCCTCTGTTTATCACTGTGGCCCCAGTTGCTTATAGTTTCCCTTCTGTGGCTTCCCGTTATTTTATTATCACCTCTGAGGCCCCACATGCATATAGTGATGCCTCTGTGATCCCAATTGTAGTGCCCTCTCTGTGGCACCACTTCCTACTACAGCCCTTTCTGTGGCCCTATTCATAGTGCCCCCATTGTGTCCCCACTTATAGTGCCCCCTCTTTGGCCTTCTTTAGTTTTAGTAATCTCTCTGTAGCCCACCTAGTTATAGAGCCCCCCATCCCTGTCCCGCCCCCAGTGTGGCTCCACATAGTAATCGTGCCTTACTTCCCCTTGTACTCTATAACCACTACTCCCGAACCTCAGGTGGGCTGCAGTACAACCATAGACCTCGGTGATAGTGATTACAGTGCAGTTACCTCCAGTAATCACAGGTTATGCCCTGCATAGAGCGCGCTGTGTCTGACGCTACTGTGTGATATAAACAGGTGGTTGTACTGTTGCTGTTTGGAAGTTTCATGGTGAGGCTCAGAAAGTCAGCGGTGTGACAGCGCCATTTTTTCCTAGCACCGTATGGCTCTGTGTTGGCTTAATTAACATTACTGGTAAAAAAAAAAAAGTTCTCCACTAGCACCTTGAGGTAAGTATTAGCAGGGTGGCAACCCTAGAAGTAGCATTGGAATCCCAATATTGGGACCTTTTATATTAGCTTAGGCCCCCAGTAGTGTAACAGGATGCAGCCTGCAGGACCTCTCTGTGCAAGCAGTTTTTTTAATTCTTCTTTTGTTCTCCTCCTCATTTTTAATTGCCCTCTCTTTCATCCCCGGTCCTCATCCTCCCTTCAGCTCCTCTACATTCCTCTGCTTCACCCGCCATGCTGGGAGGCGGCTATTAAAGGTGCTAAGCTATATCTGTATATTTTTCCATCGTCATCCTCGTGCGCCCGGCCTCGCGGCCCCTCTGCTCCTCACACATCACGAGGGGCTGCTGATACACACACACACATACATATACGAGGGGCTGCTGATAAGCCTTTGGCTTTACCCAGAAAGAAACGAGATAGGATGATGAAACTTTCCATTTCTTCCACATCCTCTCCACTGAGGCCAACACACTTCTTACATCGGGATTCCAAGTTCTGTAAGCCTTGCAAAAAGAAGGATTTCGGTTGTGCCTCAAACCAGTCATCCGTAGCAGCCATGGCATCAGAAATGGTGTGAGATTTGGTCCCCTTGAGGTGTTTCTTCTGTAAACAGATGCTAGTCGGAGGGAGCTAGATCTGGTGAATAAGGTGGGTGGTCAACCAGCTGGAAGCCTAGCTCCACCAGTTTTGCCGTGGTCACTTGTGCAGTGTGAGCGGAGGCGTTGTCTTGCAGGAACAAGATTCCTTTGGACAGCTTGCCGCGCCTTTTGGCCTTCAGAGCTGCCTTCAATTGGACCAAAAGTTCAATGTAATCCCTTGCATTGATGGTGGAACCATTTTGAAGGTCGTCCACTAGCAGCACACCCTCCTTATTCCAGAACACAGACGCCATCACCTTAGTGGCTGAACTTCTTTGGGCGAGGAGAACCACTGTGCCTCCACTCTGACTGCTCCCCCTAGTGGTGACTATATATATCTGTACACAGACGCCATCACCTTAGTGGCTGAGAACCACTGTGCCTCTACTCTCTGACTGCTCCTTGGTTTCAGGGTCATACAAATAAATCCAGGTCTCATCCATAGTGACCAGTCCATCCAGGAAGTTCTTATCAGTCCGGAAACGCTGACAAATGGACCGGGCAGTTTTTACTCGATGCTTTTCTGATTTGTTGTCAGACATTTGGGGACCCACTTTGTAGATGGCTTCTTCATGGATAATGACACAAACACGTTCACCAGAAATCCCCATGATGTCGGCTATTCCTGCAGCCGGCCGATTCTCCAGTATGAGGTTGTGCGCAGCATTGGCGATCTCCGGAACAACAACCTCTCTCGGTCGTCCAGGACGTTCCTCATCGTTGGGGCTGAAGTGGCCACCCAGCTCTTAACTGTAGAATATGAAGGGCATTGATCCCCTCAATGTCTGCCATATATCACCATGAATATCCTTCACGGACTTTCCTTGTAGAAACAAGAATTTTATCACTCCTCTGCTCTCATTGGCTGTGAATATCGCCTTAGACTCCGCCATTTTGTTTTCCCGCGTGCCGAGATCACTGCTGCCATAAGCTACAAACACATATATTAGACACATAAGGCTTTCATGTGATGTAATTCGTTACCATAGAAACAAAAAAAGAACACAAAGCAGCCCCTCCTGACAAGTAATGAGCCCGATGTGCAAGTAGCAAAGGAGCCCGAGACAAGTCATCCCGCCGCTGATGCCCAGACGAACCGTCCCACCGCTGATGCCCAGGCGAGCCGTCCCGCCGCTGATCCCCAGGCGAGCCGTCCCGCCGCTGATCCCCAGGCGAGCCGTCCCGCCGCTGATCCCCAGGCGAGCCGTCCCGCCGCTGATCCCCAGGTGAGCCGTCCCGCCGCTGATCCTAAGATGCCCCCCCCCTCCCCCTGCTGATCCAGAGATGAGTCGTCCCGCCGCTGATCCTAAGATGCTCCCCCCCCCCTCTACCCCTGCTGATCCAGAGATGAGTCATCCCGCCGCTGATCCCCAGGGGAGTCATCCCGCCGCTGATCCCCAGGGGAGTCGTCCCGCCGCTGATCCCCAGGGGAGTCGTCCCGCCGCTGATCCTAAGATGCCCCCCCCTCCCCCTGCTGATCCAGAGATGAGTCGTCCCGCCGCTGATCCTAAGATGCTCCCCCCCCCCCCCCCCCTCTACCCCTGCTGATCCAGAGATGAGTCATCCCGCCGCTGATCCCCAGGGGAGTCGTCCCGCCGCTGATCCCCAGGGGAGTCGTCCCGCCGCTGATCCCCAGGGGAGTCGTCCCGCCGCTGATCCCCAGGGGAGTCGTCCCGCCGCTGATCCCCAGGGGAGTCGTCCCGCCGCTGATCCCCAGGGGAGTCGTCCCGCCGCTGATCCCCAGGGGAGTCGTCCCGCCGCTGATCCCCAGGGGAGTCATCCTGCCACTGATCCCTGTACGGTCCAGAATCACTGCAGACACTTTGTATCAGTATTGCATTGTTCCTAATCACAGGGAGGGCTGCGCTCCCCATAGACGCTCGTTATACTCGGCCTGTGGTTGCTGCTCGCTGTATTGATTGCTTCAGTGTTTATTATAGTTATTTTCCTGGTTTTCGCCTTTTTCTACATTCAGGTCTCATTTTTCTCCTGTTCAGGAGACTAATTGTTTGACAAAGTGGAGAAAATATTGGATTTCGTTCTCCACAATCCCTTCAGGATTTGGAATAGTGTGAGACTGCGGCAAAGTCATTGGTTTAAGGCTGTGAGCCCACGATGTAGGGATCCACATGTAAGGGTCCTCTTAGATTAGCCGATACTGGTCCAACGAGCGGTTGGCATCACTGCCAGGTGGTTCGGACAGGCAGATGCATCGTTGGCTCGTGCAGACGAGAATCGTCCGGTCTGTCACGCCGTATAAGTGATGAGCGCGACGGAACGAGGAGCAGATTCCGATTATTGTTCGCCATCCAGCTGTCGGCTCGTGTCTAGCCCGAACGTTATTGATCACTTTCGCTCGTTTGAGCAATAATCATTCCAACTAAGAGCAGCTTAAGGGTGACTAGCCAGTAGTGTTTTTTTTCCGCTGCAAATTTTTTTTCCATGTTGTCCCCAAAGTAACATATATGAAAAATGAATTGTACTCACATGGCCTGTATAGCACGCGGCTGCCATCTTTTTTATCAAACGTTCCCATAGAATATAATGGGCGATTCTCAAACAAGGATCGCACAAAAGAAGTGCAAACTGACATTGTCCATTGAGGTCTACTGCGTTGTGCGATGATACGTGTATCAGCATGAAGGCAGGAGAAGTCAATGGGAACAGCAGAGCAAATATGGGCCAAAACAGCTGCAAGAACCTCAAAGTAATGGCAGGAAATCGCACCAATACTCCTGTGTGAATGAGCCCCCATTCAGATTTTGCCTGGGGATTTTGGGGCAGATTTCATGCTTTTAATTAAAGGGATGAAATCTACGATGATGATTTTGCGCCGTACATTCTCGCGGTCTGGATTTAAAATCCGCTCCTCAGGTCAATTAAGGTGCAGGTTTCTCCGCAGCGGATAGGATTAGTTTGAAGCCCCATCCTCGCTGCTGGGATGTAAAATGCATTGATCTCTGCTTTGGAAACCTGCAGGACTCGCGCTACACTTGACCGCACCCAGCGGCTGCATTCACATGGCGGATTTATCGGCGCAGATCAGGCCTCAAGATCCGCGGCATTAATTTAGGATGCGTAAAACCTGGACACAAACTTTTCCCAATTGAGCTGGGGGAAATCCCTGCGCCGCTCCGTGGAAGCTGCATGTGGGCATCCGTGTCAGACATGGACAGCCTAGCTGTGGGCTGCTGGCATGGATCAATCTGCCGCGGACCCGTATCATAATGGCCGTGGGATGATCGCCCGCCGACCTGCTTTATGACGGTGACTTTACCTGATTTGGCTGCAGAATCCGTTTAAAAATCCATGGTGAATTACGGCGTGTGAATGAGGCCGCGGTCTATGTCCGCACGGGCGCACGCCACATCAACAACGTGAACAAACTCTTAGGCCACAGTGACACGGGCGATTTGTGGGCGAGTGTGATATCCGTCCAAGGAACTCGGACCGACATTGCGCTTGCAGAGCTTCAGTTTTCTGTGCGATGTGTTTTGTGAGAAAAAAGTAACCCCGCGCTCGCGTAACCCGCATGTAAAACATTCATTGTGCCAATAGTGGAAGCAGATAAATCGCATCGCAGTTACACAGCTGCAAGGGCCATGAGAATTTTTTTTTTTTCAGGTCCATAGGAAATGTCCAAATGAGGATTCGCCGCAATTCTCCCCCCTCCCCCCCCATCGCAGCATCGCCGCAAGAAAAAAAAAATTGCGTAGATTTATTACACTGTTTTTCACCTGGAAAAAAAAAAATAAAAAAAATAGAAGGACCCATTGACTTCTCCCGCCTTCTTGTTTAAGAATGCATGGACATGCTGCTATTCTTTCATCTGCGTAAAAAATGCATGTTTGCACCCCCCAATGCCAGCCCTGAGACATGTTAAAAATACACTTGTAATTGGACCCAAAATCCGCCTGTGTGAATGGGCCCATATAGTGAGCTGCTCGATCCGCCGCTGCAGCCCGTTTTCACATACGTGAATCAAGCGAGGTTACAGAATCGCTATTCCTGTGGTTCTCCTATGCTGTCCGGCTCCGTTCTGCACTGCTGGATGTGTGTACAGGAGCTGGCCATCATTCATCACCTTCATCACCACAGTCTATCGTCTTCACACTCTTCATTACCACAGCGGTGCGTTATCAACCGCGCTAAGGTCACCGCCGCTAACTGTAGCGTGTGCAGCCTACGGCTGGGGCGGCCGGTCATCTGGGGAGCAAGTCACACATTTACATTTCATCCTGTTGTATTTGGAAGCTGAACATAATTGGCACCTGGAAATGTCACTTCTGTCGTGTGTCGGCTCCGTGTGATGTTTTTTTTTTTCGTACCCCTATACAATTAACCAATGATCCTAGTATATTATTTTAAAGGGGATTGTCCAGTCTTATGTCTAGAAAACTTAAAGGGAATGTTCAGAATTAGAAAAACATGGCTGCGTACGACCAGAAACAGCGCCTCCCCTGTTCATGGGTTGTGTCTGTTACTGCATCTGAGCTTTATTGCAGTGAATAGGGCTGAGCTGCAATACTAAGCACCTTGACTGGATCGAATGTAATAATTGTCCAAAAAGGAGGGATATACACTCTATTAATAACTGGAAGAACAAAATGACCAGTAATAACACTGAACAAAGGGGAAAAGGGAAATCGCATCCTAAAATACTAATGGAAAGACCATGCCTAAAGCAGGGCGATCGCCCTGACAAGGGTGGCCCTACGCCTGGAACCTGGGGACTTCCTAAACTGTTCATAGATGGAAAAAAAAAGGATGTCAGCAGACAGATGTTAGTAGCTATAGTCCTCGAAGTATATAAAGCAGATGTAACAACACAGTAGTAAGTATGAACACCAGGGACTTATCTGACTGATGCTTGACACCAAGGGGCCGTGGACTGAACCACAACTCAACCAACACAGAGGAATAACTGGCACCCTATGAGAGGAGGAACCTGAATATACAGTATTTACTATAACACTGCTGATTGGCTGGTTGGGGACAACACCTCCCTGCTGACCAATCAGACCAATCCACAAAAAGCAGTGTCCTTTGCCCGCTCCTCCTGGCACAGGTGCTGCTTTTGTACTCCAGGCTTTGGACGTCCAAGTCTCCCAGGAGATGTTTTTATTCGGTAGAGGAAGTTTAAGCAAGCCTGAGAAGGTAAGGGTTAAAGATGCTGGCGTGTTTAACCATAGCAGCATGGTGTAATGGATATATTTAGCGGTCTGCAGGAGGCTGCCCTGTAGTCCAGCAGGGATAAGATCCGCCACACGGGCCCAGTTAGTGTGTTACCATAGATACGCATTGCTCTGCCGCAGAGAGCGAGGGAAGTGCATTGTGGCCAACACCAGGGAGCTGCAGCGTTTTACGCAACTGTGTTTTATAGTTAGTTTATGAACTGGAAACAAGCGGCCCCCTCCGCCCCCTGCCCAACCACAGCGGCACTAAAATAAGAAGCTGCTTATGGCAGAGCACTCTGCGAAGCGCGTGAGTTAATGTTCCCACTTGGAGCCTGCTGGTCGGAAACTCAATGCCCAGTGGTTTACTGAATAATGATTTATTAGGCTGCTTTCAGATGGCCACTTTGTGCAAACACAAGGCCCTGCAGAAGAGCTAGAGGCCACTGGCATCTGATATATCACCATGTCGTTACCACATTACTTTGGATCTTGTTCATTTTAATCAGCATTACACAGTTTACAGATCCAGTTAATCAACAGAAAGTTAAATCGCTGTAAGCCTACATCACATTACTTGTACTGCTCCTGAGTTACATCCTGTATTATACTCCAGAGCTGCACTCACTATTCTGCTGGTGGAGTCACTGTGTACTTACAATACTTATCCTGTACTGATCCCGTGTTACATCCTGTATTATACCCCAGAGCTGCACTCACTATTCTGCTGGTGGAGTCACTGTGTACATACATTACTGATCCTGTACTGATCCTGCGTTACATCCTGTATTATTCTCCAGAGCTGTACTCACTATTCTGCTGGTGGAGTCACTATGTACTTACATTACTTATCCTGTACTGATCCTGAGTTACATCCTGTATTATACTCCAGAGCTGCACTCACTATTCTGCTGGTGGAGTCACTGTGTATATACATTACTTATCCTGTATTGCTCCTGAGTTACACCCTGTATTATATTCCAGAGCTGCACTCACTATTCTGCTGGTGGAGTCACTGTGTACATACATTACTTATCCTGTACTGCTCCTGAGTTCCATCCTGTATTATACTCCAGAGCTGTACTCACTATTCTGCTGGTGGAGTCACTGTGTACATACATTACTTATCCTGTACTGATCCTGAGTTACAACCTGTATTATACTCCAGAGCTGCGCTCACTATTCTGCTGGTGGAGTCACTGTGTACATACATTACTTATCCTGTACTGCTCCTGAGTTACATCCTGTATTATACTCCAGAGCTGCACTCACTATTCTGCTGGTGGAGTCACTGTGTACATACATTACTTATCCTGTACAGATCCTGAGTTACATCCTGTATTAGGCCTAGTGCCCACAGTGACAGGCTCCGCAAGTGGAATTCCGCAGCGTAGTCTGTCACGGCGCCCCCCCCCCCCAGAGACCCCCATACTCGCCTCCGGATCCGCTGCCCGATGTCTCGCATCCTTTGCCGGCGTGTATGCGCAGTACATCATATGACGCAGGCGTCGGTGGGCGGGGAAGCTTTTTCAAGCTGGCTTCCGCTGTGCTACAGAGGAAGATAGCATGATGGACGGCTTCCATTGACTGCAATGGAAGCCGTCTGCGTCTATGCCCACGGCAAATAGAACATGCCGGTGATTACGGGTGCTTCCACGGTGCTGAATTCCATGATGGAATTCCGCACCGTGAGCATTGCGCTATCAGTTTCAATAGAACCTAATAGCTGCGGGCAATGCTGCGGATTTCCGCCACGTGATATGTGGTGGAAATCCACCGTGTGAATCAGGCCTTATACTGTTAGTAGGAGAGGTTCACAGAGGTGAGACCAACACCTGTCGAGCATTAATAGCATATCCTACAGACATGTGATAAATGTTTGTGACAAGATGTTTGTGTCTTTACCATCAATACAGCGGCATCATATATCCTCTATCTATTTAATATGTTAATATTGTTATATATTTTATTTACATTTTAAAGTTCTTTTTATTAAACCTTAACTTTTCATCACCCATCCCTGAAACGTGACGGAGAGGCAAGCGTGGAGGGTGTGCTGAACCAGCTCGTCCTAGAACACTTGCAGCTGGCTCCTCTACAGTGGGGTGAGTGCCACCTTCATGAGTCAATTTACAATGTAGGACAATTGTATTAACTGAGAATGACTAGTGTAAAGCATAATTCATAATCTGAGCCCCAGAACTATATGCGTGCCTCCTGTTCTCCAGTCTAAATATGGTATTTTGAAGAATTTTGTGTCTAGCCTAATTTCAAGACATAAAAGCTCATTAATGGAAAACCAACTTCATCCATGTTAACTTAGGGAGTTTAGTTCTGTTACTAGGTTCACCCATGTGAGCTGAGGGAATTTAGTTCTGTTACTAGGTTCACCCATGTGACCTGAGGGAATTTAGTTCTGTTACTAGGTTCACCCATGTGACCTGAGGGAATTTAGTTCTGTTACTAGGTTCACCCATGTGACCTGAGGGAATTTAGTTCTGTTACGAAGTTCACCCATGTGAGCTGAGGGAATTTAGTTCTGTTACGAAGTTCACCCATGTGAGCTGAGGGAATTTAGTTCTGTTACTAGGTTCACCCATGTGAGCTGAGGGAATTTAGTTCTGTTACTAGGTTCACCCATGTGAGCTGAGGGAGTTTAGTTCTGTTACTAGGTTCACCCATGTGAGCTGAGGGAATTTAGTTCTGTTACTAGGTTCACCCATGTGAGCTGAGGGAATTTAGTTCTGGTTCTAATCATAAATCAGATTTATTATTACATTATTAATGTTTTCTTTTTGCCTTTTTTGTTATGTATACTAGTCTTATCTTTGTATGGTTATGAAGTGAGACGCCCTTTTTACATTTTATAGGTGTACTTGTCTGTATTCTACGACTGTGAACTGCATGTTAGCTTGAAATGCATAAAAAGTAATGCTTATGCTTTTGTGTTGCACTGGGTTTTCCAATTTGAATATAACCATTTTTTTTATTTTTGAATGCTGGACCTCTCCTTTTTTCATCAGCCTATTCTCCAGTGTAAATATGGTGTTTGGGAGAATTTTATGTCTCGGATCATTTTAAGACAGATGGACACCTTAATGAAGGACAAACTTCACCCATGTGAGCTGAGGCAGTTTAGTTCTGTTGCTAACAAACTTCACTCTTGTAAACCGAGGGAGTTTAGCTCTCCTAATAGCGAACTTCACTTGTTTTGTTTCCAGTGACCTGCTATATCTCGTTTTCTTAGGGCATGTTTACATGGTATGATTTGCTTTCAGAATTTTACAATATGTGCCTGTCAGATAATCTGCATCAGAAATCCTAAAGTGAGCCTTGGACTCCCACCACATATTTTCATTTATAGATGCCACAACTTCATATGTGGATATTTCTCACTGGGGCTGCTATACGGAATCCACGTAAAGAAGTGATCACTTTTTAAAATGTAATGTATTATCTGTCGCCCTCCTTTGTTCCTGTAGAGCTACGAACCCACCGGTTCCTGGGACCTCGACAGAGATCCAAGATGGCCACATCACTTCTTAAACTACCCAATGCAAACTGTGCATCCGTAATCAGCCACTGCATGCTGCTTTCAGATTGGCCAGGACTGCTCATGTAAGCAGCACTGGCCAATTAGAGCCGTGTGTAATGTCTTAGGCAACTGATGCACAGTGTGAGTTGGGTAATCTAAGAAGAAACACAGCCATCTTTAATCAGTAGAGATGGGCCACAGGAACTAATGGACTTTTGGCTGTACGGGAATAAAGGAGGCCACCGGGTAGTGTAAAGCCTTCTCCATTCCTGGAGTTTAGTTTTGTCCCAGGACTGGTGATGGTGGCGGGCGGGGAGCGTATTCTTTAAACCGAGCCTGATGCAATGACTTGAGTAGTCTTGAATCTTGCTGTCTGTCATCTCTTTTTCAGTCAGTCATTAATAGGTATCAAGAACTGAGGACACGTCTTACCTTTTCTCCCTAGTACAGAGCCATAGGCACTCTATGTGACGCCCTCCATGAGAGAGGCTGTTATAATACATTTTTCGGAAACGAGACCATTGCCCATCTTTATCCAATAATGTCCTCCCCTCACCCGATCCCCTGCAGCACTTTTCATTGGCTACGGTGATGACTTCCCATCACAGAGACATGTGACCACTGCAGCCAATAAATGGCTGATTCTGAATTACAAATGGCTGGTAATTGGCTGCGGCAGTCACTGGATATCACCACTGTAGCCAAAAGAAGAGTACCGCGAGGGGCCAGGTACTATCGGAAGGAGAGGTGAAGGGCATCGGCCGACTATGACTTTGTTTCTATACAGGGCTGAGCGCATTTTAATTTATTTTTTCTCCCCAGACCACCCCTTTAAGTCCTGGAAATCCCTTTAAATATATTGGCAGCGATTCTGAAATGAAAACCGCACAATTAATACTGATCCATAATATGCAAATATGAATGAGTCCTTCCAGTCTAAGTGATCCCCCAGTAGTTACCGTCTACAATGTGTTCGTGGTCTTTGCCGCTTTCTGTTACATTGATCCACGTTTCCTAATCAGTCAATGTTTGGCGCGTTCTTCTTGAATTGGCTTTGTTACGCTTACAGTTCTGTCTGAAAAAAAATCCCAAAGCGTTGAAAGCCGTAGACGCGCAGCGTTATTAATTTCACTGAAGTCGTAATGAGCCGGGTGTCGTCTGGAAGTGATACACACTACAAAGGGCGATCCGTCTAATCTCTCATTTCAGACATGACAAGTCGCCCCCTTAACATTCTGCGCACAAGCATCGCCCGGCCTCCTGCCCCTTCGAAAGTGGAGCTTCACAGCCTTTCATAACTCATTAGTAATTGAAAAAGCTGCTGTGATCTCGCTGCCGAGTTCACGTCTATCCAAAATTTATAGTATTGTTCATGTTTACTGCTTGGCCTGACTTCAGCCGAGAACTGTGCGGGCAGGGGAGGCTCTTATTCATCGGCGCCCATGCTGGTCTTGTAAGACTTGGGTCTGTCTACCCTCCAAGGCACTAAGTGGTCCTGCAGACATCAGGTCAGCATCTGGTCATCAGTGGCTCTTCATAGATGGTGGTAGCACTTGTAAGGATATGTAATGCATTGTTGGATGATATGGTTGGCCACCACGACCATCTACATTACCTACTGATACCAGATCATTGGCTGGCACGAGAACCTAAAGTTGTGTCTTGCATTGCTGACTCCCAGGACTCTTCCCATCCTCTTAGCTCATATGCAATCTTTAACAAAAGTTACTTTCTGTTGCCCTTTTCTGACCTACGTAGCTTTCTTTCCATCGATGCGGCTCTGTGAAGCCTCCTTTTTTTTTGCAGGATAACCTGTTGATTCAGTTTGCACTATTTTGGACTGTTTACGAATTTTCGATCGCTTTTCATTACATTTTTTTGGAGATGGGGTGAATAAAAAATCACAGGTCTGGCGTAATAATTTTTTTAGCCCATTTTCACCGTACAAGATGAATAATGCACAATTTTTATAGTTTGGACTTTTATGGATGCAACGCAAAAAAATTTTTTTTAGGGTTTTTTAACATTTTTTTTGTTATATATTAATATGGGGGGGAAAAGGAGGGTTAAACATCAGTAACGTTTTCACTTATTTTTGCATTTTATCTTCGTCGCCATTCGGGAATTGATCGTTTGATTGCTTATACAAAATACTGCAATACTTCATGACTGATAACATAGAACAGTAGCTTTTATGTCGGACTGATATTAAAAGCATGATCTTTTTATGTATTGTTATCACTGAATGGGAACATTCTTGTTATCATCCAAAAACTCAAAAGCAGTCATTCTCACCACTGAGGGTTTTTGTTACAGTTGCATCCTGTTTATACAATCATCTGTGAGCTTGAAGGGTTATTCCCATTACTGATATTTATGACATACAGTTGTAGCAAACTTTAACCTGACTTTTAACACATTGTAATAACTTTTTTTGCCACAGTTTGTGCCCTTTCAATAGCTTTTCATTGGCTTAAAGCCTATGGACACATGCGGGGGGACGACTTTTTTTTACTTATATGTATGTATTTGGGGTCCCAACAATCATTTTTGCAATAGATTTGCAGTGCTTGTCTTCTTCAGCTTCTTCATATCACTGCATACAGAAACAGAGTCTCGATGGGAGTTCCTTCAGTGAGGCTGGACTGACGGCTTAGTTTTCAGCTCTTATCTCTTTTCTCCTGCATCATCTTATCACCAATTTCTGACCACAACAAGAATCCTAAACTTTGTCATGCTCATAAATTAGCTGATAGGAAGGTGCAGGAGAGGCGAGAGCAGAGGGATACGAAGCCATCAGTCCAGCCTCACTGATAGATTAATGATTGAGAGTCGGTTTGCTGTTCCTTTATATGCTGATATGTAGAAGTTGCAGAAGACAAGTGGTGCAACATTGTGAAAAAATGCCCCTCAAAGACGTCCATAGCTTTTAAGATAACTTGTCACAGGAAGTTACCATAGTCAAGTTAAACTTTGCTAGATCTGTACCCACAAGATATGCTCAGCTATATCTGTAACTACCAGACAGATGAATGGAGAGAGTCTTGCAAATGTGCAGCCATTTCTCCATTCATTCCCGGTCTTTGTGCTTCACCAGGGAGGAGGCTCGGGGGAACCCTGTTTTGGAGATGCATGCGGTTCCCATCTCTGGGGCCTGCAGCTAGCAGACGTGTAGCGTGTCCTGTGGATGTGAGCGTCCGTTTAGTAGTCTGATCTCCAGTCTGATACGTTTTACCTGCACTGATAGATTGTAACAAACTGTAAGGACAAGAGATGGATTTAGGAAATGTAACCAGCTGTTGCTGGTCTTCAGCAGTGCATGGGTTAACATGGTATATAGTTTGACTGGTATAACCAGCAGCATATGCTGATAATGCTCAACACACCACAAAGAGCTGCGCTAGGTAATTAGACGCGGACATGCCAGCTCCCAGCAATTTGTGCGCTGAGCGGAGGAATCTGCTCTGTGGGCACAGAATCCTAGTTACCACCTATCATTAACGTGACCTTTATGGAAATGTCAGCATGCGCGTGCGCGGTACCGTACACGGCGTGTCACACAATACCGCTTGTACTGCTAGAATGGGCTCCTCGTCATCTCCTGCATCCTGGGAGGACCGTTTCTACAGTTCTTTGCTGCTCCAAGGCAATGTAAGGGTTAATAGACATGGCAGCTATCACGGCTGTGGTCTTCGGATTCCTGCGTGTGGATGGAGACCTTGTGACTGTCCTTTGGGGTCGGCTCTGAATTGGGTTGGTAGATTTCAATATGTTTATTCCTATGTGCCTGGGAAGTGACTGGCACCAGAGATGACTGATAGCTGCTTGAATCCTTGTCTCCAAGACCAGAACAATACATAGTTGGCTTATCCCAGCATCGCGAGGGGACGGGGAACGTGAGCGGACAGCTGTCTTATACTAGAGCCCCCCATCTCCTAATGCGTTGGACCTCCTTTGGTCTGCAGAACCACAGAGATGCATCATGGTGTAGATCCCACTCGGTGATGAAGCCGTTCTGTATGAATATCGGCCCCTGCGGACAGGAAGCTTCTTATAGTCACTGCAGATTAGATGGAGGTCAGACATGTTCTGACCAGCTGGCAGGAAGGGATCGTCGGTTCACGCTGCTTTCGGCACATTCTTTCCCACCCATCAGCACGGGGCAACAGAAATCTGGATCCATCTGACCAGGAGATGTTTTTCGGCTGCTGAGTGATACAAGTTTTGGGCTCTTTTGCCCCCTTGGACTCTCACCTTTCTGTTTCTGTCCGCTGTTATAGCCCATCCGTGGTACGGAGCGGCGAATCATACGTTTGGATCTGTTAGTTGGATTCCATCCTTGTGTTCGGCTGCTCCTGACTGCGCGGCGCCTGGCGGTCAGAACGATTTCTCAATAAATGAAGCAGATTGCTCGGCCCACTGGCTATCTGGCTCCTGGGATTTGCCCAGACTACTCTGGAATCAGAATGATTTGGGTTTTCTGGCTCTCACGGGGTAGAATGTAACATGTGGATGGCTAGTAATAAAGATAGCCCTTTTAGGAATGGAAGCCTTTACTGCTGGGGGATCGGCTATTGTGGAACGTTGCATCTTGCAAGGGGGGTGTAGCATCCAAATGGGTCAGGTCTGCTAGAGGGAGGTTTGCTCTTATCGCTATGCATTCTGGGGCCTCCAGGCATAGACCTCCATCTATGTTGTCCATATGTGCTAAGAGAACAATTGGACAGGGGATGTATTCATACCACAACCGTTTACAGCTGAAACACCAACTAATGAGTAACCATGATGCCTATGATGCAACGGTTGGCAGTTCTCCTTGATTAACTGTTCCAGTTGAGAAAGTTGCATTTAGTTTTTCGTCATTCTCCTAATTGATGACATCTCATCCTTCGTTAATGAATTAGGTGATTGTTATTGTCTTAAGGACCTCTGTTCTTTTTCCTCCCCCGCCATAAAGTTCTCTGAGCAAAGATCTTTTGATTCGGAGCACGGAGAACGAGACTTGCGCTGTTTTTTAGCTGATCTGGCCTGATCCTCCCCATGTCCTAGAATCCTCCGCTAATGACATCCTAATTGTTGCCTTGACGATTATATCCTTAAAAAGCATTAGCAGCAGTTTGTAATCCTGAACTCCATTATGAAGCTATTATGAATAATTAACTATACTGTAAAGAAACGCTTGATGTGGAAACCGCTGAGCGCGCTCCCTCAACTGCTGGTGTACAGCACAGACACAGCCATGGATCCATTTCTCCCAACATCTGCTGTTATTGACTTCTTGGCCCTCCATCAGTCCAAGATATGAAGATCATGGCTTATGTGGAATGGGGCCATATCAATATAGAGTAGTTCTCAAGACTCACGGTAAATGTATTTTACTGCATCATTATTTCTGGCATGCCTTGTGCACAGTCCTCTTGAGATCATGCCACAGCAGTTCTGTAGGGTTATGGTTAGGACTCTGACTTGGCCATTCCAAAACACAAATCTTCTTATTTTTCCACCATACTTTCATTGCTTTACTTGTGTGCTTTGGGTCATTACCTTGTAGCATCACCTAGCGACTCTTCAGTATGATATCATGGATGACTACCATTACATTTTCATTCATAAGATGTTCTAATTCACCTTAGAATTTATTATGCTTTTTGTGCTAATAAGGCATCGAGGCTCTGATGAGCAAAACAGTGCCAAACATGACGCCATCTACACCATAGCACCAAACCATCATGCCCCCTCCATCCAGCTTCACAGTTGAATGAGCTGTGTTTTCCCCCCCCCCATCAATTTTTAAATTAAAAACTAACATTTTGCATTGGCTGAGTGATCGTACTCAAAGAGCGGTCATACATGGCTGCACATCCAAGTGGAAGAATGTATCAAGTGGGGGACCACCAGGCTCTGTCCTCGAAACGCATCTTTTTATGCTGGTTCAAAATAAAACCGAGAAGCTGAGCTTACTTTCTCTATTGTACTGAACTTTATATTTCGGTCAGCTGCGCCTGCACCCATCACATTGTTTTCTTCACTAATCTATCAGAATAGTCTCACCTGTCAGTGCGACTATCATTGGGTTGGCTGCACCCAAACAACTAGGTCTTTTCCACGACCCACCATCTTAACGAGAGGGAAGAATCACATGTTTCACGTGTTCCTCTACCTATAATTTTTCCAAATCACTCACCCATTCAGGTAGCTCCACCCCTATTTTTGTTTTTTTCACCTTTCTACTTATTAATGATGGTAGAGGAGGGAACTAAGGGGAAACTGATCAAGTTTGCCGATTACACAAAGCTAGGAGAGATGGCTAACTATAGAGAAGAGAGAGGATTCAAATAGATCTAGAAAAGCTTGAACAGTGGGCGGCGACTAACAGAATTGGATTTAACAAGGAGAAATGCAAAGTCCTACATCTGGGCAAGAAAAATGAATAAATCACATACAGAATGGGAGGAATTGGGCTAAGCAGCAGCACATGTGAAAAAGACTTGGGTATACTAATAGATCATAGACTGAACATGAGTCAACAATGTGATGCAGCAGCCAAAAAGGCAAACACAATTCTGGGATGTATTAAGAGAAGCATAGTCTAGATCACGAGAGGTCATTATCCCCCTCTACCTTTCTTTAGTCAGACCTCATCTGGAATACTGTGTCCAGTTCTGGGCACCCCACTTTAAAACAGACATAGACAAACTGGAGCAAGTTCAGAAAAGAGTTACTAAGATGGTGAGCGGTCTGCAAATCATGTCCTATGAGGAACTGTTAACGGATCTGGGAATGTTTAGCAGAAGAGAAGGCTGAGAGGAGCCTTAATAGCGGTCTACAAATATCTGAAGGGCTGTCACAGTGCAGAGGGATCAGCCCTATTCTCATCTGCAGAAGGAAAGACTAGAAGCAATGGGATGAAACTGAAAGGGAGGAGCCACAGATTAGATATTAGAAAAAACTTTTTGACTGTGAAGGTGATTGATGAATGGAACAGGTTTTCACGAGAGGTGGTGAGTTTTCCTTCGATGCAAGTCTTCAAACAGAGGCTGGGCAGACATCTGTCTGGGATGATGTAGAGGCAAGGTAGATTCTCCTCAGTATATACACAAAGAGGTGAGATAGATTCTCCTCTGTATATACACATAGAGGTGAGGTAGATTTTCCTCAGTGTATACACATAGAGGTGAGGTAGATTCTCCTCAGTATATACACATAGAGGTGAGGTAGATTCTCCTCAGTATATACACATAGAGGTGAGGTAGATTCTCCTCAGTATATACACATAGAGGTGAGGTAGATTCTCCTCAGTATATACACATAGAGGTGAGGTAGATTCTCCTCAGTATATACATATAGAGGTGAGGTAGATTCTCCTCAGTATATACACATAGAGGTGAGGTAGATTCTCCTCAGTATATACACATAGAGGTGAGGTAGATTCTCCTCAGTACCAACACACATAGAGGTGAGGTAGATTCTCCTCTGTATATACACATAGAGGTGAGGTAGATTTTCCTCAGTGTATACACATAGAGGTGAGGTAGATTCTCCTCAGTATATACACATAGAGGTGAGGTAGATTCTCCTCAGTATATACACATAGAGGTGAGGTAGATTCTCCCCAGTATATACACATAGAGGTGAGGTAGATTCTCCTCAGTATATACACATAGAGGTGAGGTAGATTCTCCCCAGTACATACACATAGAGGTGAGGTAGATTCTCCTCAGTATATACACATAGAGGTGAGGTAGATTCTCCTCAGTATATACACATAGAGGTGAGGTAGATTCTCCTCAGTATATACACATAGAGGTGAGGTAGATTCTCCTCAGTATATACACATAGAGGTGACGTAGATTCTCCTCAGTATATACACATAGAGGTGACGTAGATTCTCCTCAGTATATACACATAGAGGTGACGTAGATTCTCCTCAGTATATACACATAGAGGTGACGTAGATTCTCCTCAGTATATACACATAGAGGTGACGTAGATTCTCCTCAGTATATACACATAGAGGTGACGTAGATTCTCCTCAGTATATACACATAGAGGTGACGTAGATTCTCCTCAGTATATACACATAGAGGTGAGGTAGATTCTCCTCAGTATATACACATAGAGGTGAGGTAGATTCTCCTCAGTATATACACATAGAGGCGAGGTAGATTCTCCTCAGTATATACACATAGAGGCGAGGTAGATTCTCCTCAGTATATACACATAGAGGCGAGGTAGATTCTCCTCAGTATATACACATAGAGGCGAGGTAGATTCTCCTCAGTATATACACATAGAGGTGAGGTAGATTCTCCTCAGTATATACACATAGAGGTGAGGTAGATTCTCATCAGTATATACACATAGAGGTGAGGTAGATTCTCCTCAGTATATACACACAGGGGTGAGGTAGATTCTCCTCAGTATATACATATAGAGGTGAGGTAGATTCTCCTCAGTATATACAAATAGAGGTGAGGTAGATTCTCCTCAGTATATACAAATAGAGGTGAGGTAGATTCTCCTCAGTATATACACATAAAGGTGAGGCAGATTCTCCTCGGTATATACACATAAAGGTGAGGCAGATTCTCCTCGGTATATACACATTGAGGTGAGGTAGATTCTCCTCAGTATATACGCATACAGGTGAGGTAGATTCTCCTCAGTATCCTCAGTATATACACATAGAGGCGAGGTAGATTCTCCTCAGTATGTACACATAGAGGTGAGGTAGATTCTCCTCAGTATATACATATAGAGGTGAGGTAGATTCTTCTCAGTATATACACATAGAGGTGGGGTAGATTCTCCTCAGTATATACACATAGAGGTGAGGTAGATTCTCCTCAGTATATACATATAGAGGTGAGGTAGATTCTCCTCAGTATATACACATAGAGGTGAGGTAGATTCTCCTCAGTATATACACATAGAGGTGAGGTAGATTCTCCTCAGTACCAACACACATAGAGGTGAGGTAGATTCTCCTCTGTATATACACATAGAGGTGAGGTAGATTTTCCTCAGTGTATACACATAGAGGTGAGGTAGATTCTCCTCAGTATATACACATAGAGGTGAGGTAGATTCTCCTCAGTATATACACATAGAGGTGAGGTAGATTCTCCCCAGTATATACACATAGAGGTGAGGTAGATTCTCCTCAGTATATACACATAGAGGTGAGGTAGATTCTCCCCAGTACATACACATAGAGGTGAGGTAGATTCTCCTCTGTATATACACATAGAGGTGAGGTAGATTCTCCTCAGTATATACACATAGAGGTGAGGTAGATTCTCCTCAGTATATACACATAGAGGTGAGGTAGATTCTCCTCAGTATATACACATAGAGGTGACGTAGATTCTCCTCAGTATATACACATAGAGGTGACGTAGATTCTCCTCAGTATATACACATAGAGGTGACGTAGATTCTCCTCAGTATATACACATAGAGGTGACGTAGATTCTCCTCAGTATATACACATAGAGGTGAGGTAGATTCTCCTCAGTATATACACATAGAGGTGAGGTAGATTCTCCTCAGTATATACACATAGAGGTGAGGTAGATTCTCCTCAGTATATACACATAGAGGCGAGGTAGATTCTCCTCAGTATATACACATAGAGGTGAGGTAGATTCTCCTCAGTATATACACATAGAGGTGAGGTAGATTCTCATCAGTATATACACATAGAGGTGAGGTAGATTCTCCTCAGTATATACACACAGGGGTGAGGTAGATTCTCCTCAGTATATACATATAGAGGTGAGGTAGATTCTCCTCAGTATATACAAATAGAGGTGAGGTAGATTCTCCTCAGTATATACAAATAGAGGTGAGGTAGATTCTCCTCAGTATATACACATAAAGGTGAGGCAGATTCTCCTCGGTATATACACATTGAGGTGAGGTAGATTCTCCTCAGTATATACGCATACAGGTGAGGTAGATTCTCCTCAGTATCCTCAGTATATACACATAGAGGCGAGGTAGATTCTCCTCAGTATGTACACATAGAGGTGAGGTAGATTCTCCTCAGTATATACATATAGAGGTGAGGTAGATTCTTCTCAGTATATACACATAGAGGTGAGGTAGATTCTCCTCAGTATATACAGATAGAGGTGAGGTAGAATCTCCTCAGTATATACACATAGAGGTGAGGTAGATTCTCCTCAGTATATACACATAGAGGTGAGGTAGATTCTCCTCAGTATATACACATAGAGGTGAGGTAGATTCTCCTCAGTATATACAAATAGAGGTGAGGTAGATTCTCCTCAGTATATACACATAAAGGTGAGGCAGATTCTCCTCAGTATATACACAATGAGGTGAGGTAGATTCTCCTCAGTATATACGCATACAGGTGAGGTAGATTCTCCACGGTATACAGATCATTTCCTTATGCTTTATGGTTTCTGAGCTATGTCATGTATCGCAGTTTTTCACACTTAGAATGAAATAATCAAGTTGTGACCCCTTTAATTTAAAGTTTGTACGACACCGGGAAGTTAGAGAGTCAGTGCCGAGGCAGTCAGTCATATACATTTATAGTATCGTATGGCACAGACATTCTCTAACACTTCTGATCGGTGCTTCCATGTTCTTGTGTTTTCTGACGGCTCTTTTGTCTTTTCTTTAACAGTTTCTGATACTTGAGTATATTTCTCAGTCTGAAGTCAGATTTTCACACTAATTTCTCACCTTCAATTAGTAGCGATGAGACTTCCGAGCGGCTCCTGGATCCAGGATATCCAGTGGATGTGAATGTGCCGCAGGAGATACACGGCGCTTCCAGATAAATGGCAGATAAAGAAATTAAAGTGGAATTGTGTATTGAAGGGGCAGACGCTGGACGATCAGATGTAAGCCCCCCTCCGTGTTACGAAGGGCCGGGACATCAGTGGCTTCTTGGTCGATACTTCTATCCTATTGTACAAGCACATGTAATACTTGCTGCCTGGCACTCATGTTAAACATGTATAACCGCCTGCACCCGTCACAAGCGCCGCAGCAGCTCTTCCCTCCGTGGTCAGACAGCTTGTATTAAGGTTTCTCGCACCGAGATGGTCGTTAAAACAGAGATTTTCTAAGAAAGAAAAGAAAAAATATGGGCCGAGTTGATGTTAGTGACAGCGATGTCAGATTGATCATTTATATCATCTCAGGGGAGTAGGGGAGCGGTTATATCTGTATTGACTTTTCTTCAGTCCCTTTCTCATTCATTCGGATTGTCAGTCTCACTTTATGGCGACGTTCTGGACGGCTGACGGGAAAATCGTTTGAAAATAGAATGAATCCGAGGAAGATTTTAAAATGTCTGTGGATGTCTGAGTTTGACTTAGAGAGACTCGCTCACCTACTTTTGGCCCTGTGAGTTAAGCTTATGGGCTTAAAGTCGGTGACCCACTGAGTCTGGGGATGTAAGTATTCTACTTATCTCCCCCGTTGTTCTCCCAGGTTCAGTGCTGAAATGCATTGAGCAGCGCTGCTAAGTAGAGGTTAAATAATGTACCAGAACCAAGCTCAGTACATAAATATAGCACCAGACTGAAGCTCAGTCTATAAATACAGCACCAGATCCAAGCTCAGTGCATGAATACAGCAGAAACCAACGTTAGTACATAAATGCAACACCAGAATCAAGCTCAGTATATCCATACAAACATACAGCGCCATATCAAAGATCATAACTTAAATACAGTATCAGAAGGAAACTCAGTATATACATACAGCACCAGAACCAAGCTCAGTACGTAAATGCAGCAGCAGAACCAAACCCAATACATAAATGTAGTGCCAGATCCAAGTTTAGCACATGAATACAAGAGAAACCAACCTTAGTACACAAATGCAGAACCAAGTTCAGTACATAAATACAATACCCAAACATAGCTCAGTACGTACAACAGCAAAACCAAGCTCAATGCATAAATACAGCAGCAGAACCAAGCTCAATATATAAATAGAGCTCTAGAACCAAGCTCAGCACATAAATACAGCAAAAACCAACATTAGTACATAAAATCAATGCAAGAATCAAGCTCAACACGTGACTAAAGCATCAGTACTAAGCGTATAACATAAATTGAGGACCAGAACCAAGCTCAGTGCCTCAATACAGCCTAAAAACCAAGCTTATACCATAAATACTGTTGCAGAACTGAGTGGTTGTGTTGAGGGACACCAATGGGCTGACAGCGGTACCTGGGATCATCAGAGGGGATGAGACAGAACCAGGAGGAGGAGGATAAATGTAGTTTCATAAGAAGCTGCCACACAGAGGACGGTCACCTTTGGCTGGGCTGATCTAAGGGGTGCGATCACCCCCAGCATTGATACGCCTTGTACCCTGTCTGTCATGGATTAGACTGGTGGTTACGGGTCCAATATGTGTCGTGGAGACTTAGAGGCAGACATACGGGGTTGACTTAGTTCCAGCTCCCTGGATCCTGCACTTGTGCAAGATGGAGCCCAAATCACTCCAAGCATGGCCTAGCATACCCCAACACACCTCGCTGCCACCACTGACCGTTTCCGACAGGTAGGTCAGCTATCTCATACATAGTTACCACACTTTGGGGTTATGGATCCCTTAAAGTGGTCAAGAATGACTAATGAAGTTTTAAATCTTTATTCTAAAAAGAGTTAGCAGTGCTAAGATAACAATATACAAAAGATGATTTACATAAACGGGTGAGGCGGATACAAATATACACAAAGAGTATAAAACAAAAAGGATGAAAGAAGACAAAACACCAATCTATGTGGTTTCCAATAGTCCTGGGCGTGGAGTTGGTGCTGAACGAGAATCAGCCTGCGTTTTGGTGCCACTCCTGGGTCTGATTATTCGGGGAGGGGATCTACTTAATCTTAAAGCCTTCGTAGAACAACCCCTCCGCCGGCCGCCTTCTGACCTCATCAGTGGACAGGTTGAGTATATTCGTGGATCATCTGGATGGAACCAACATTTCGGCTATATTTCGCCAGGAGGTGCATCCAATAGGGAAGATATGGCCGCCATGTTCCATGTCATGAATCCACCTATGTGTGGATACCAAACATAATATTCAACAGATGATCGGCTACACATATAGGCAATTCTGTCCGCTCTGAGGGCACAACAGCGATGGTAGTAGCTGCACCAGGTCCGCGGTACCCTCACCGTTCCAAAAATATAACTGCTGTTGGGCTGGGACCTTTGTATGGCCGGCAATCCCTATTATAAATGTCTTGTTTGATAAATACAGTATCAATGCCAGATGCCACAGAGTCTGGTCGGAGTACACTGGGCATAGGATGAAGGACAAATGGTTGGGGGAAGCTGGTAATTGGCAATCCCTTCGTTACCATCACCACAAAGGACCTCCTTGCTGGTCCCAGAAACAAATGTGCATCAAGGCCTCTGCTGCAGATTTGAGGGGGGGGGGGGGCGGGGAATAAATATTGATGAGTTCAACCCAGCTTTCTCTAGACGAGAATGGTGGTCGGCTGACACAGAAAGCTGGGTGGCAACTTATCAATATCATTCTATCTCACTCCCCTTTCTCCAGTCTCTTAGGGTCTTTTGAAGCCCCAAAGAGTGTTGGTCTCCAATAAAACGGAATCATGGTGCCCCCTCTTTGTGTGTTACTTTGGATTTCGTCTAGATCTTGCTTTTTAGATCCGCTGCTGTCAGAGGGTTTCAACTTTTTTTTGTGATGGCTGAGCTGGAGCATGTTTTTGTCACCGTTTCAGTAGATGACGCACTTTCAGTCCCAATCCTCGTGGACGGGCGGCCGCTATACTTTATAGATAATTTAGAAGGTTACAGACCACAAGTTATTCTACTTTATTGTAACTTTTTGACATGACTATAAAATATGTTTTTGTTCTTTTTTTGTATGAAAAACCAGATCTTAAGGTCTGTAGAGCTGGTAGTTCTTTGGCTTAAAGATCAAGGTGTTCCCCGCTGGAAGAAAATCTGGTGTCAAGAGCGTTTTACGGTTGAGCAATAGTATCTGATAGGAATCCCATTACACTGTTTCATTCGGAGTGTGGCGAACGCTATAATGAATGGGTAACTCGCTCTTCTGTAATTTAATCAGGCTATGGATCTCACCCCTAAAGACGACTCTCACCCAATGAAGCGTGAATTTATCCACTCTCTGAATTCCCCAGCTACATAACTCGTTTGCTCAGCTCTGCCGGTTATGTTTTCTGCATGCTTCTTAAACACACAAGGCCGCCATACCTTTAAATCCTCCTGTTTTCATCAGTCGGCTGACACGACCTTCCGTAGATGATATAATGACTTTACTCCTTTACAGGAGGCACGCTGGGCAGAAATCTAATGCTTCATCTGTTAATCTCAATGTCTGCTTGTACCGGTATTACATCGGTCTGTGAAAGGAAGAGATCCTCCAAGCAGACCTCCAGTGATACTGCAGGAAAAGATTAAACATATAGGAAAAATGCTACATTTGGTGACTGGGCCGGCTGCAGGTTTATGCGGCCCGTGGCGTGGCTTGATAGGCAGCAACATAAAACGCTACAACTGCAATACTAAAGTATTGCTGTATACAGTACAAGTGATACAATAATTGGAAGTTTAAGTCCTCTGTGGGGACTAAATAAAAGTAAAACATGAAGACTAATAAAACTTTTTTAAAGTTTTTTTTTTTTAATTTTTCAACTTCCCTTTCCTTTCTTTTTCCCCATACAAATGTTAACAATTAAAAAGCTTCACATATTTGGCATCTCTGTTTGTGCAAACGACTAAACTATTAGAATATCACATTATGTATCCCCTCCCCGCATGGTGAAGGCCGTAAAAAGAAAATGGGCAGAATACCAGAATTGAGATTTCGTTTTTTTTAATGTTTTTTTTTGCTGTCGCAGCTCCCAAAAATGTTAATAAAAAGTGATTAAAAGCACATATGTTATGCAAAATAGTACAAATAGAAACTGCATCTCAAGCTGGTAAAAACAAGCCCTCACGCAGCCCTAGCATCGAAAAAACAAGATTACAGGCGACTGAAGCCATGTTTGTTTAAGAAAAAAATGTATTAAAAAAAATAGAAAACCTTAAAGGGGTTGTCCCGCGGCAGCAAGTGGGTCTATACACTTCTGTATGGCCATATTAATGCACTTTGTAATATACATTGTGCATTAATTATGAGCCATACAGAAGTTATAAAAAGTTTTATACTTATCTGCTCCGTTGCTGGCGTCCTCGTCTCCATGGTGCCGACTAATTTTCGCCCTCCGATGGCCAAATTAGCCGCGCTTGCGCAGTCCGGGTCTTCTGCAGTCTTCTATGGAGCCGCTCGTGCAGAATGCAGGCTCCGTGTAGCTCCGCCCCGTCACGTGCCGATTCCAGCCAATCAGGAGGCTGGAATCGGCAATGGACCGCACAGAAGAGCTGCGGTCCACGGAGACAGAGGATCCCGGCGGCCATCTTCAGCGGTAAGTATTGAAGTCACCGGAGCGCGGGGATTAAGGTAAGCGCTCCGGTAAGCTTTCTTTACCTCCCTGCATCGGGGTTGTCTTGCGCCGACCGGGGGGGGGGGGGGGGGGTTGAAAAAAAAAAAAAACCCGTTTCGGCGCGGGACAACCCCTTTAAAGAACCGTAAACGTGATATCACTGCGATCGCACCGACCCACAAAACAAAGTCCATACAGGATTGTTACTGCAGTTCAAAAGCTGTAAAAACTAAAACTGCCCAAAAATGGCACACTTGTATTTTTTTTTCCCCACTTACAAATTATTACAAGTTTGTCGGTATATTATATGGTAGATTAAAAGGTACCATTAAAAATAAGTCCTCGTATGGCTGTCAAGGGAAAAATCTAAAAGCTCTGGCTCTTGGAAGGCGGGGATGAAAAAACGAAAATGAAAAATCTCTGTTTCTGAAGGGGTTAATATTGACCCGTTTTTTTTGCTGTAAACCTTGAATCTCACGATAATAATACACATTTTTTAGATGTCTAGCCCTTTACAGGAGTTAATTTGTATAAATTGTCGCTTGCCGTCACCAGACAGGATCCCGTATCTCCTTCCATGGAGTCATCTCGAGGATTCTCTGGGGAGGAGAGCAGCTAATGGTTTAATAATCACACAATTAATTTAGAACAGGGAGTTAATTATTTATAAGTGACAACGAGGTTTATTTAAAGTTTGCTGCACAATTGCTACACAAAATTATCTGTAATTAAGGCAAACTGTGGATCCGAAACGTGTTGGTTATTTCCTGCTCTTCTAAATAAAAAACTTCAAAATCCATGGAATCTTTAAAGGGGGCGTCTGATCAAGATTAAAGTCTGCTCATTGATCAGTTGATCGCTGCTGCTCTGGTTTCAGCAACTGGCACACATTTTCCATGCAGCAGCCACTGCAGGAGAAATGTGGTATTTCATGTTGGAGTCCTCCCATAGTGAGAGCTTTGCTGCTCTTCGCTCTGGCCTATAGAGGGGAGTCCCAAGCTTGAGGACCTTCCTTTCTGATGCCCATGTATTCTAAGAGGACATTTCCATAGGGGTACTCTTGATGAGACAACGCCTTTAATTTCATAGAATTTTCTGCTTTTTTTTCAAAAAATCATGTCACACGTGTCCAGAAGTTGTGTGTGTGGTACTGCCGTTCAACCACATCCATGGAGCTTTTAAAGGAATTCTCTTATCAAGACCAAAGTCAGTTCATCCATCAGCTGATCGCAGCTGGTTCGGCTTCAGTAACTGGCACACAATTTCCCTGCAGCAGCCACTGCAGGAGAAATGTGGTATTACATGCTGGAGTCCTCCCATAGCAAGAGTCGCTCCTTTTATCTACTTTTCACGGTGGATTATATTGGAAGGTCCCAAGCCTCTTCCGCTATGTTGATCATATGTTTTAAAGCAACCCTTTGGGCCTGGACAAACAAGTATGGCTGTACTGCTTCTCTGACTACCTGATGTAGCCTGTGCATTAGTATATATTGGTAGTCTAAGACACTACATGCCGCTCATGTGGGCAGCACTGGTTAATCAAATCAGCATGTAGTGTCTTATGATACATTCTAATGCACAGTCTACATCAGGTAGTCAGAGAAGTGGTGCGGCCATCTTTGTTTCTTTAAGCCCAGAAGGTCGCTTTAAACATTTGAACTTCATATCATTTTCTGTTTTCTTTTGAACATAGTGCCACGTGTCCTCAGGTTTTTGTGCGGCATTGCAATTCAGTCCCCTTCACTTCAATGGAGCTGAACTGCAATACCAGACTCAACCCATAGACAGGTGTGGCGCTGTTTCTGGAGAAAGCAGCCATATTATTATAGTCCCTTAAAACCCCTTCCATTATTTTATACACCATACTCCTTTAGGCCGGGGCTACAATGCGACTTTGGTGGCGACAATCTAATGCAAGTTAATGCAGTCTCGTTACAGCTCGCTAGTAGTCCATCATTTTTGGATACTTGTGAGGCACATCACGAAGGCTTTGACATCTATTAGATTGTGATGTTGCAGAGCTACTCTGCCACCTCTGGCCAGGTACCTGTGTTGCGGCCAAAGCCGCTGTGTATCTCTAATGGTGCATTTACACGGGCGATTTTCTTTTGCATTTCCTGTGCGTGGCGAGATGCTCGGACGTCGCCCGCCAGAAGAACACAGTATTCTATATGATGCTGTTTACATCTGCAATATTTTGCAAGACGTCCTCTTTGGGCAAATCCGTTTACGAATCGCCCATTCTTCCCTATAGAAGTAGAAAGAAAATGGCCTCGTGCTCGCATGTATGATATTTACGATATATATTGTGAGACAGTGACCGGCAAGGTGCTGGAGGGAAGGTATATTTCGCCTAGGATGCTCTCCTATGCTGCTTTGGGGAGCGCTTGGGCAGATATCTGCCACCGAGCAGCCTGGACTCAGTGGAGGAAGCCGGCAGTATGGTGTCAGTAACACTAAGTTACTGACACGTTGTAGCAAGTAAGTGGCTCCAAGCCGCATAATCCGGGCCGGCTTTTCCTGGAGTGACCAAAGTGAAGGGTGGGATGGTCACTCCCACGTACCAGGTGGGGCTGGTACCAGGCCTTATAAAGCCTGGGCCTACAGGGCCAGGAGGAGAGCGGAGACCTTTGCAGGTCTGAGAGTCCTGGCTGGCTGTGTGCAGGAGCCATTTGTTTACCAGTACGTAGACAGGGACGCTACATGTATATTAAGTGCTCAGACGAGCAGGATTTACTTTATGTTTGCCTGATGTAAAGGCCTGTATTTTGCTTTGTTTGCTTGGAAATAAACCCAGGCAAAGCCTGGACTAAAGACTTTATCGCAAGTGTCACTGTCTCTGACTGCTTATGCCCAGGTTGCTACCGATCCTAAACGCTAGTCCCTCACAATATATAAAATACACCGAATACAGTCACCCGTGTAAATGCACCCTATTATGCAAAAGGTAGGTCCCCACTGCACGGGTGAAGTACCAGAAACACTAGATGCTGTGGTCATGTGATGAGGTCTGCTGGGCAGCGCCACTAACAAGTCCATTGTCAATGTCGAATTAGGGCTCATATCCACGTGTGGATCGGACTCCACATGCGGGATCCGACCCTGCCCATGGCCACTGATTAGGCCCAATGTCCACGGGCAAATATGAATTGCGGAATCCGCGCAGGGCACCCGTTGATCCACAGTTCAAGCTGCACATAGGAAGACATGGGCGTCTACAGCTGAAATAAAGCATGCGGATTTGTTTTGCGGACCTTTTGGAGCAGCATGCTCCATTTTCTGTGGTTCCCGCAGGGTCGGCTTCCATTGAAGTCAATGAAAGTCGTCTGATCTGCAGCCATCCACAATTGCGGATGAGCCACAGATTCCGCGGGAAAGCAGGAGATTTAAAAAAAAACCAAAAAACAACAACCATCTGTACTGTGCATGCGCGCCAGCCAGCTCTGCCGCACACATCGGCACTGAAGACCCGGACAGGTAAACATTGTCCTCGGCCACAGGCAGGGTCAATTCTACTGCAGACTCTCGCATATGGAATCCAAGCCCCCAGTGTACATGAGGCCGTACCCGTCCGGGTCTTCTGCGTGCCGTCCGGTCTTCTATTTTCTTCACTGCTTATGTGTGCGGCAGCATCGGCCGGCGAGCAGCCGCACATGTGCAGTTGAGTTTTTTTTCTTTAATTCTTGCTTTCCTGCGGAATCCGCAGCCCGTCCGCAATTCAATTGTGAACAGGCCGCGGATTGGATGGCTTCCAGTGACTTCAATGGAAGCCGCCCGTGCAGGAACTGCACTGAAACAATACATGTGCGGATCCCCATGTTTCTCTGTGGGCGGCATCCCCATGTTTCTCTATGGGTGGCTTGAACTGTGGATCGTCCACGTGGATTCCGCAGTGCTGGTCCGCCCGTGGACGTTGGGCCTGAGAGCGATTATTTACAGTGTTGCAGAATGTGATCGTGATAAAACGCAGCGATGATGTGACGCCTCTCGGCTGCCATCGCAGTTTTTGTGTTTCACATCTCTACATTACCATTCCGGAGCCGCGTGATGATTGTTCCATTGAGTTTATTTGTCTGAAAAGCAATTAAATATGTATGATTCCAATAATCTGCGCTGTCAGGGAGTAGTCTGCAGCCCCCATGCGCCCCCGGGCTCCCACCCAGCCACCTCCTGTGTCACAGACATAATATTGTTTTCTGGCCCCCCATTGTTTGCATTATTAAAGAGCCCCGCGGCCCCGCCGGGACTTAGTTACGCACTGTTTATGTTCTTGCTAAGTAGTCATGTTTCAATTCAATTTTTCTTCTGATAATCCTGTCTTATAGTATATATCCCAGGAGGAGGAAGCATGGTGGCTCAGTGGTTAGAGCTGGTGCCTTGCAGCACTGTGGTTCTAGATTCAAATCTGACTAAATGACTACATCTGCATGGAGTTTGTATGAATGGTTGTAGAAGCCCACAAAAACATCCATGTAGGTGTTGTCCTTGGTCAGATTTGAACCTTGGAGTCCAGCACTGTAAGGAAACAACACTAACCACTGAGCCACCATGCTGCTTTTCCCTTGTTCTCCCTCCTCCTACTTCCACTTCTCAAGAAAAAGGATGAAGAGAAAATCTTCTTTTCCTTCTTCTTCTTCTTTCCCTCCTTCTCCATAGGAGAAAGGAGGAAGAACAAGCATGGTGGCTGAGTGGTTAGAGCTGTTGCTTTGCTACGCTGTGGTCCTAGGTTCACATCTAACCAAGGACAACATCTGCATGGAGTTTGTATGTTCTCCCTCTGTTTCTGTGGGTTTCTTCTTTTATAATAATAATCACCTTTTTCATGAAGTGCAGACACTTATTAATGGAAGATGAAGGACCTTTTATGGTTTCTTGTACACTGCTATACACCAGTTTTAGGGGTGTTGGGGAATTTTTGGTTTTGTTCCAACTCATTTAGACCGAACCAAACTTTTTTGCCAAAGTTCATCAAGCCGGTCAAACTGAACTTTTCAAAAGTTTGCTCAACATTAGTCAATACATTGATGTCCGGCCGAAACAGTCTTGGCAGGTGCACCTTTAGGAGGATGGGGTAAGACAACCTCTTATGCATAATTGATGTGTTATGTTAATGAACTCAAGATGGCGCCATACGCTAAGTATTTGCAGCAGGGTTGGATATCATCAGGGAGATGATACTTTCCTGTTATGTAATACTGTTTTATAAACATCCATGTTACTCCGCCGGCAGATCTACTTGGTGTTCGGTCATTATAATTCCACTAGCTATAATGTCCGTTGTTGTAGACCATCCCCCGCACTCTGGGAAACACTTGGCTTTCAGTTTTCTCATTTTTAATGAAACATTAAAATACAAAATGTAGAAGCGTCTGTGGGATGATAATGCCCCCCGGGAATAGAGACTTCTGTGTATTGCCCCATGCTTTTTTATAGTTTTTTGTAGGTTTTTAGCTTTGGTCACCGTGGATGCGATTATTTGCAAATCCTCAGAGTTGAGAAATGTCTTTGTATAAAATGCATCATGTAAAGAATATGTAAGAGTCAGGAAGTCATTGGTTTTTCTCTGGCCCATGGACAATTTGAACTTTTTGGGCATTACAGGATAAGGGATAACTTGTGGATCGATGGCTTCTCAAGAACAGGAGTCCCGTCACTCCCTCTCCTGTCACCGCGGGAGTTGCCTCTTCCCCCTGCAGTGATGTCACTGTGAATGAAGTTCTGACTAATAATGTGCTGTCAGTTCTACATTCATTTCATTGGGGCTCATGGAATAAGCCAAGTGGTATCTGCTGTTGAGTCCCCGCCTGAGTAACCAGCACTCCACTCAGTCCCCTCCTCTCCGCTGGGGTGCAGTAACCCCACAGTGAGGGGGACGTGGGACACAGGACCCTCATTCTTGAGATCGCTGGGGATATCAGCACTGGCCCCCCACCGATCAGCAAGTTATGCCCTGTCCAGTAGATGGAAGATAACTTGCAACCTTGATACAACCCCTTTAAAAAGGGCTAAATTTGCTGCAGTTGTTGGCCCCACACCTGCCCAGAGGACTTTGCTGCAGTTTCTAGAGGCGGAATCCATGCAGAAAAATGCACGTTGGCTTCCTCTAGCTGAACATACCTTTGTTTCAAAAGTGTGGGGGGGGGGGGGGCATTTATTTGGGGAGAGAGAGACACTTTGTGTGTGCACGGGCATGGGCACATACGTTTTAAGAACGGAGTCATCGTCGATATGCCTTGCCTTTTATATATAGTCCGGAGCTGATGTATTAGAGTCTTTCTGTGCATTTCATGATGTGCAGCTTCGTTATATAAAGTAGTGTGGAAGAGACGGATGAGCTCAGATTAGTCATTTATTAACCTTTTGGACGTTTAATGAGCATTCCTATTGGCATCCCTCCAGTTGTTCCCTCCATCACCTAAAAATACCTTTTTCTGCTTTGGATCCAACTTTGTCTGATGATGCGCTTCAATATAACGTAAAGCTCCACCATTACAGAGGGCCCGGCATCTACCCATGTCATTGGGGCCGGCTGCATAGCTTGGCAGCTGCCACCCTGTTGACATCTTTTGTTCATGCTTACCCCCGTTCCTCGGTATCGCCTCCTCTTAGATTCAGCCTCTGGTGCTGTCAATGTGTCCCCACCATTCACTGTCAGTCAAGTCGGATGTCACCCATGTGCGCCAACTAATATGTCCGAGCGCACTAGCCATCGTTCCTTAGGCCTATTACAGCTGATGACCAGTCCGACGCCATTGTGTAAGAGAAACGGGCAAGATTCTAGGGGGCAGAAGAGCCCAAAACTTGTATCACTGAGCAGCAGAAAAACATCTCCTGGTCAGATGGAGCCAGATCTCTGTGCTGATGGGAGGCCAGAATTTGGCGCAAGCAGCATGAATCGCTGACCCCTTCCTGTCAGCCGGTCAGAACACGTCAGCACCGCCATCTAATTTGCAGCAACTAGAAGAAGCTTCCTGTCCACAGGGGCCGATATTCCTGCAGAACCATTTCATCACCGAGTGGGATCTACACCACGATGATCTGCTGTGGTTGTGAAGTCCAGATGAGGTCCAATGTGTTACTAGATGAGAGGGGCTCTAATACAGGGGCGGTCAGTGTGTGTATGTATATATATATGTGTGTAATATATGTATTAATGTGTGTGTGTTTGTATATATATATGTAGGTGTGTAATATATGTATTAATGTGTGTGTGTTTGATTTCTTAATACTCTGCTGCTCGTTTTTTCCTACAAATCTGATATTTATCTCTGGGCCCCCTATTCACACAAATTCGTTTACAATTGCTCAAAATTAACTTTTATTCCATCCTCTAGTTATTTTAACGCTGGCCCTTCCCCCTATCACCATGTCATACATTATCATAGCAAACCCCGCCCACAAAATGGCGCTACCCACGGATGCAACGAGCATTTTCATTTTCGATTTCATTATAAATGTGAGTACATGTCTTATGCTGTTTATGTATCATATGGCTTGAGAAAGGTGTCATCGGGACACCGAAACGCGTTGCCTGTCTAATACGTTATCCACAATCGGTGGATTGTTTAATAAAACCTTGGATTGTACCCAGTACACCGGTGTGTACCATCGTCTGTGATTGGAGTCTACACTTCAAGGAGGGGGCTTCTGTATCTACACCCCCCCCCCCCCCCTCCTCCCCAGTAAGTGTCTTTCCTACACCATCACTTGCCTTTACGCTTACCGCTAAAGACAAAGTGTTCTTCTTATATACAATACAAAGTACCTTGTAGCGCGGTGACAATTTTTTCTAACAATATTGTACTGTATATTAATGTGTGTGTGTTTGTGTATATATGTAGGTGTGTAATATATATATATTAATGTGTGTGTGGTCTTCTTCATACGGGGGCCGTATCATCGCCCTGTAGTTCTCCCCGTTATTCCTCACCTCTTTCAGGTCGGTTGCACGTCTCCTTTGGTTGCAGGCTATCCGTCAGTGTATGTATATATATATGTGTGTGTAATATATATATATTAATGTGTGTGTGGTTTTCTTCACCGTACACACACAGATACATACGGGGGCCGTATCATCGCCCTGTAGTTCTCCCCGTTGTTCCTCACCTCTTTCAGGTCGGTTGCACGTCTCCTTTGGTTGCAGGCTATCCGTCAGTGTAACTAGACATCTCCATGTGTCCCGATAGTTTATAAATAGCCAGATTCCACTCCGGAGCCGTTTCTGTCTGTCATTGATACTCTCACCATCTCCATGGAAACTAGGGTGGAAAAAAAAGTCGAATTTACTTACCCTGGAAAGACAAACAGATTGAGTTCTATTTTTGGCAATTATGCAAACAGCAGCCAAAAAAAAAAAGGTTGTCTAATCTCAGAAGAGAGGTCTTCCACGCCTCGAATCAGACAGCCCGCCGCTGCCAGGAGCTGCGCAGATATTAAATGATCAAATTAAATGGTTGCACATATTGGAAGCGTATTGTATCCATCGTATCCATAGATGCTGAAGCTAATTTAAAACCCCTGTAGGTGCCGGAGATGTGTGGGAACGCTGCGCTCGCAGACGCTTTCATTACTGCATTAAATATGCTTTGCATTAAAGTGAAGGAAGTCTATGAGCCATTAGTGACTGCGCCATGATTGACGGCTAAATTGCAGCTATAATTAACAGCCACTGGCGCAATGTAAATGCTTCATAAAACCGCTCGAGTGGAAAGTGGAAACAGAGTATCAAATGGGTGGAGTGGTGGGTCGGAGTTGGAAGGTCCAGGATCGCATACACTATGTTGATAAAAGTATTGGCCCCCACCAGGTGATGTGTAGCATTAGATATAAAGGAGAGGATCACACAGGAGATCCCGGTACAGAAACCATCAGATGCCACCAGGTGTGCAACTGACAATGGGGTCTGGTGGGGGATGTCACCAGGTGTAGAGCTGACAATGGGTCTGTGGGGGGATGTCACCAGGTGTAGAGCTGACAATGGGGTCTAGTGGTGATGTCACCAGGTGTAGAGCTGACAACGGGATCTGGTGAGAGGATGTTACCAGGTGTAGAGCTGACAACGGGGTCTGGTGGGGGGATGTTACCAGGTGTAGAGCTGACAATGGGGTCTGGTGAGAGGATGTCACCAGGTATAGAGCTGACAACGGGGTCTGGTGAGAGGATGTTACCAGGTGTAGAGCTGACAATGGGGTCTGGTGGGGGATGTCACCAGGTGTAGAGCTGACAACGGGGTCTGGTGAGAGGATGTTACCAGGTGTAGAGCTGACAACGGGGTCTGGTGAGAGGATGTCACCAGGTGTAGAGCTGACAATGGGGTCTGGTGGGGGATGTCACCAGGTGTAGAGCTGACAATGGGGTCTGGTGAGAGGATGTTACCAGGTGTAGAGCTGACAACAGGGTCTGGTGGGGGGGATGTCACCAGGTGTAGAGCTGACAATGCGGTCTAGTGGTGATGTCACCAGGTGTAGAGCTGACAACGGGATCTGTGGGGGGATGTCACCAGGTGTACAACTGACAACAGGGTCTGGTGGTGGGATGTCACCAGGTGTAGAGATGACAACGGGGTCTGGTGAGGGGATGTCACCAGGTGTAGAGCTTACAACGGGGTCTGGCGGGGGGATGTCACCAGGTGTAGAGCTGACAACGGGATCTGGTGGGGGGATGTCACCAGGTGTACAACTGACAACAGGGTCTGGTGGTGGGATGTCACCAGGTGTAGAGATGACAACGGGGTCTGGTGAGGGGATGTCACCAGGTGTAGAGCTGACAACGGGATCTGGTGGGGGGATGTCACCAGGTGTACAACTGACAACAGGGTCTGGTGGTGGGATGTCACCAGGTGTAGAGATGACAACGGGGTCTGGTGAGGGGATGTCACCAGGTGTAGAGCTGACAACGGGGTCTGGTGGTGGGATGTCACCAGGTGTAGACCTTACAACGGGGTCTGGCGGGGGGATGTCACCAGGTGTAGAGCTTACAACGGGGTCTGGTGGGATGTCACCAGCTGTAGAGCTGACAACGGGGTCTGGTGGAGGGATGACACCAGGTGTACAGCTGACAACGGGGTCTGGTGGGGGATGTCACCAGGTGTAGAGCTGACAATGGGGTCTGGTGGGGGGACTTCACCAGGTGTAGAGCTGACAGCGGGGTCTGGTAGTGGGATGACACCAGGTGTACAGCTGACAACGGGGTCTGGTGAGGGGATGTCACCAGGTGTAGAGCTGACAGCGGGGTCTGGTAGTGGGATGTCACCAGGTGTAGAGCTGACAATAGGGTTTGGTGAGGGGACTTCACCAGGTGTAGAGCTGACAGCGGGGTCTGGTGGTGGGATGTCACCAGGTGTAGAGCTGACAACAGGGTCTGGTGGGGATGTCACCAGGTGTAGAGCTGACAATGGGGTCTGGTGGGGGGACTTCACCAGGTGTAGAGCTGACAGCGGGGTCTGGTAGTGGGATGTCACCAGGTGTAGAGCTGACAGCGGGGTCTGGTAGTGGGATGTCACCAGGTGTAGAGCTGACAACGGGGTCTGGTGGGGGGATGTCACCAGGTGTAGAGCTGACAACGGGGTCTGGTGGGGGGATGTCACCAGGGGTACAGCTGACAACTGGGTCTAGTGATGAAATGTCACCAGGTGTAGAGCTGACAACTGGGTCTGGTGCTGAAATGTCACCAGGTGTAGAGCTGACAACGGGGTCTGTGGTACAAGGATTGATGCAGTATCAACCAGCTGCCATTCAGGACACTAGGATAGTTGAACGGACATCCTCAACCCTTGTATCCCCCCTCCCTCACAACTGCCTGGCCTTTAATGACCATGTGGCCTTAGGAAGTGCTTTGTTCCGAATGCCATAAAGTTAAGGCAATGATGGGGGGGATGTTAATTACCCCTCTGTCAGGGAGGTGTGACACCTTGGATGGTTCCTACAGACTCCATGGCTCCAGAGATTTTTATTAAGGGAAAATCTCATAATAAGGGTTATTAGTCATGTGAAGGTCCTAGCCCAATATGAATTATATTTTTGGAATCGGGCAGGCCAGCTGAATGAAACACACATTGAGGTACCGGCCTCAGAACACCCCCAAATGGCGTATCCGTGTACCTGGTCATAAGTTACGTGCCATGGTTGATATAATTGAATAGATAAAATCACGACCAGAAATATGCTCAGCATATATTCCCAATCGGAGTACCTCCTGCGGAGATATTGCCAAAATGGGGATTTATGGTTTTTCCAGGTACTACGCCTCTACCCTCACCCCTTCCTGCATGACCTCAGAGAGGGGGCGGGGGGAAGCGTGTTCTGGGGAAACCTTTAAGAACCAGGGGCTCACAGAGACCCAGTTGTCAGACTTCGCAGATGCGCTACTGAATAAGGCTTTCCCATTTGCTTCAGTGACTCAGCATGGAAAGAACCTTGGGCGAATATCCCAAATCTGGCATCTTTATTTTCTCCTTGCTTTATTTTAAAATACTGTCTGTTGTGTATCCCTTTAAACCTTTTTAATATCCTTTTTTGTGTATTTTTGTATACATATAGATTTTTAGCACTGCTAGTATTTTTCAGAATAAATCTGCAATTTATTAGTTAAGCCTTGTCTGTTTTAAGGTGAGCGATAACTTCAAAAATTCTGTTGATAATTCAAAGTCTGGGTTCCAGTTTACCAGTGACATACAAGCTGGTGGTGGCAGCAAGAATGCATGAGTATTGTAGAGTGCTGAAGACGTTAGACCAACCAGGGGATGATATGAGCTTTCATTCTGCAAGGGTGCATGAATCTGGGAAAGCTGGGTACAAATCCTCCTGTATCTCAACCACTCTTCACTCCGCTAGAGTGATCGATCGAGGCTCTCCCATGGCAGTTAGTAGCGGCGAGTGCGCTCGGCCTAGTCGATCCATGATATATCGGCGACTGAGGTGGGATTGGTCGTGGTCCTTCCCTCTCTTTCCCTGACACACCACATTTGAGCAAAATGCACTGGATTAATCTTTTTGGTGCATCTGTTTCATAATTGGGTCTAAAACGTGATGCAACGTTATGTGCCAAGTTTTGGCACATTTTATTTCGCAATCTAGGTGCAATCACATTAATGAATTTGCCTCCTTATCTGCACAGTCAATGGAAGGGCTCATAGAGATAGACGAGAGGTGAATTGTTACAACTTGGGTTATCACATGAATCAAATTCATATAAGAGTCTATTAACAGCTGTTACCTAATTTGCACTGTTCTCGCCTAAAAAAAGAAATCTATTTTTCCTCTTTATTCATTTCTTTATTCACCATGGCTAATCTGTGATATTGCGGACCAGCTGTTGAGCAGTGTCACATGACTCTTTTTTTTTTTTCCAGTTTTTTTTTCACAACTCCCAAAATCAATCCCCTTCCTTCTCTGACTGCTGTAAATATAACCTCAGTAGGTTCTCAGTCAATCTTCTTCTCTCTAACGTCTACAAATACAATTCCCGGTCAGTCTTTTATTTTCTACTAGTAGCTGTAGATCTAGCCTGCCAGTAAGCTCTCAGTCAGTCTCCCTTCCCTACTGGCAACTATTAATATAAATACCAGTAAGTTCTCAGTTAGTTTCCTTTCTCTTCTTTCAGCCATAAAAATAGTCCCCAGCAGCATAAATGTAGTTCCCAGCAGCCCCAAATCAATCTCCACCTTCTCTAGCAGCCATAAATCTAGTCCCTGGTATGTCCCCAATCACTCTCCACCCCCTCTGACAGCCATAATTATCTTTTCCATTAAGCACCCAGTCAGTCTCCTTCCCCACTGGCAGTCATAAATATAATCCGCAGTAACTTCCCGATCAGCCATATGGTAGCTTTAAGTATAGTCCACAGTAAATTCCCAATCTCCTTCCCCATCTGGCAGCCGTAAGAATATCATCAACCAGTGAGTTCCCAATCAGTCTCCTTCCTCCTCTGGCAGCTGTAAATTTCCCTGCAGATAGGTAGACAAAAATTGCACCACGGAGCAGTGAAAATAAACAGTATTTGCTTGCTCACAATTCAGTCCTTTCAGCTTATCTGTTTATCTCTTTGCTACTGAACAGAATCTCCTCTTTCCTAACAAGCGGGGCAGAAATACATTGGGAGGACCACAAGTATAGGAACAGGTATCTGTGGGCAGTGACTGAGCACGTGTGTTCACCATGCTCCATTTTGCTGTGGTTCTCGCATTAGCGGCTTCCACATTTTACACGATAGATAGTTTTATCAAAATATTTTGACTATGTATCAACCAAGCTGGGTCCAAATACCCATGATGTGATCTACTCAAGCAACAAACATCAGTCACATATATTTTACTTTGCTTATTTGTGACCTTTTTTTTGTGTATTTCAACCGAACACAAAGTTTTTGTGCATCGCGATCATCCACGACGCTCAGGAGACACATCCGTCCTCTAGAGATACTCATACAATGTAGCAGATAAGCCATGTGAAAGTATCGCCGTGCTGTCCAGAGCTGCTTCTGCCAGAGCGATGATGTAAGCAGCCGAGTTTTCTTTTATTTATGTGTATCAATGTAGCATATGGTGCGCTGCGTCTCTCTGAGGTGCGCTGTGTGGCGGCGCGGGGCTTCAGAATTGAACAGAATTCACAAACAAATCTCTTGGGTTCAGAATGCAAGCTGGAGAGGCCTGTGTGTACCGTCTGATGACGTCATCAGCACCGAGTATACAGAGGGAAATGGCAAGAGAAGCACTAGCACACGTTTTATGAATTTAAATGTGACTGATACACTTCACTCTATCTATCTATCTCATATCTAGCTCTTCAATATCTATATCTATCTATCTCATATCTATCTATCTATCTATCTATCTATCTATCTATCTATCTATCGCATATCTATCTATCGCATATCTATCTCATATCTATCTCATATCTATCTTTCTATTTATCTATCTCATATCTATCTATCTCATATCTATCGCATATCTATCTATCGCATATCTATCTATCGCATATCTATATATCTATTTATCTATCTATCCCATATCTATTCCCTGCTACACTATTCATATTGTTACCTACAGTCTACACTTGAAAAGCCGCAGATAGTGTCACCCTGACCCCAATTACATCCCCATCTGAGCATGGGGAGTCAACCCCTCAGCCATAAATGCCCCTCACTTAAGCTGCTGGTCACCACTATCTGATTGTCCAGGAAGGTAGCTGAGGGTTACAAGGAGGTAAGCACGCAGCACACTGGAGGTTTCAAGTGATGACAACTATAGTGTAAGGGGGCACTAAGAAGCACATCTTCTGTAATGGGTCACAAAGAGGCATCATTTCTGTGAGAGGATCACTAAGGGGCCATGTTACTCTAAATGGGTGACTAAGGGGCTTTATTACTTTGGGGGTTGCTATTGTTCTGAAGTTAATATAGGGCAGTACTACTGTGAGGGGGGCACTAGGGGAGACTTGCTGGGCTCACACGAATGGGTCAGATTCCGCATGCGGGAAGCCCACAGTGGATTCTGTCTGTGAGTCTGGCCAGTGACCCTGCGTACCTCAGGGAGTAACTAAGGGACATGATTACTGTGAGGGGATCACTAAGGGCACTATTACGGGGAAATGGTCACTAAGAGGATAACTAAGAGGCAATACCATGAGGAGTGCCGTTACTGTAACTGATGAGTAAGAGGCATTGTTACTGTGAAGGGATCACTATTACTGCGAGGGGATTATTAAGGGACACTATTACTGCAAGGGGATTATTAAGGGGCACTATTACTGCAAGGGGATTATTAAGGGGCACTATTACTGTGAGGGGATTATTAAGGGGCACTATTACTGTGAGGGGATTATTAAGGGGCACTATTACTGTGAGGGGATTATTAAGGGGCACTATTACTGTGAGGGGATTATTAAGGGACACTATTACTGTGAGGGGATTATTAAGGGACACTATTACTGCAAGGGGATTATTAAGGGGCACTATTACTGTGAGGGGATTATTAAGGGACACTATTACTGCAAGGGGATTATTAAGGGGCACTATTACTGCGAAGGGATTATTAAGGGGCACTATTACTGTGAGGGGATTATTAAGGGACACTATTACTGTGAGGGGATTATTAAGGGACACTATTACTGTGAGGGGATTATTAAGGGGCACTATTACTGTGAGGGGATTATTAAGGGACACTATTACTGTGAGGGGATTATTAAGGGGCACTATTACTGTGAGGGGATTATTAAGGGGCACTATTACTGTGAGGGGATTATTAAGGGGCACTATTACTGTGAGGGGATTATTAAGGGACACTATTACTGTGAGGGGATTATTAAGGGGCACTATTACTGTGAGGGGATTATTAAGGGGCACTATTACTGCGAAGGGATTATTAAGGGGCACTATTACTGTGAGGGGATTATTAAGGGACACTATTACTGTGAGGGGATTATTAAGGGGCACTATTACTGTGAAGCGATTATTAAGGGGCACTATTACTGCGAAGGGATTATTAAGGGGCACTATTACTGTGAGGGGATTATTAAGGGACACTATTACTGTGAGGGGATTATTAAGGGACACTATTACTGTGAGGGGATTATTAAGGGGCACTATTACTGCAAGGGGATTATTAAGGGGTACTATTACTGTGATGAGGTCATTAAAGGGCAGTACTCCTGTGAGGGGGTCACTAATGGACACTGTTACTGTAAGGGGGTCACTAAAGGCACTGCTATTGTAAGGAGCTAACAAAGGAGCACTATTACAGTGAAATGGTCACCCATGGGCACTGTGACTGTGAGAGGGTCACCAAGGGCATGGTTTAATAAGGGGTTAGCGTCATGCTGTGCGTCTTCAGGAGTTATCCCTCTTTCTGTTTGGTTGTGGGTATGGGATTTGAGCAATGGTAATGCTGGCTAGTAACATGCGAATTAGCGCTATTCTAGACTTCCATGATAATCGGCAGTTGAACACCAGTCCCCATCACAGAGGTGTCTCTGCCCATTCGCCCGATCACCCAGTTGTCCTCAGTATCATAGAACAGCGAGATAGCGACAACACTAGAAAAAAAAGCAATTAGAGATCTTTCTTTCCGGCTGTGTAATTGAAGAGTAAGTAGCGGTCTTGTTCTGAGGAATCTGTGATGAGGTCTCCCTAAGGCCATCTCTCTGCAGAGACCCTTCAAATTGAATTGTTGCAGTTAAGAATATATGGAGACAACGTATGTGTAACATCCATACGAGTCTCCAGATGGAAACCACTGATCCGGTAAATGATCCGGTGCTTTAATTTGGCTTAAAATGAGCAAAATAAAAAATAAATATGAAACACAGGAAACGTCTGTTTCATTTTTAGAACCTCTATAGACTGGAGACGATGGAGCACAGAACCCTTTGTATGCTGCAGCGTCTCTCGGGGTCTGTTTTATAGACGTTGCTTCATGTAAAAAGAAGGAAAATGAGAGAATAATAATCTTTTTTTGTATAGCGCCAACTTATTCCGCAGCGCTTAAAGTATAAAACATAAAATAATAATCAAAACATTTTGTAGAATTTGTAGTTTTGGTTAAAGGGGTGATTTATTGAAGAATTGCTTACTCCCATCTATTTGCTCCCCCGTCCCTCGTTGGGGTGACTGCTCAGAGACGCCCCTTCCATGAGGCAACCTCAGCCTACCACCTCAGGCGGCAGACTACAGGACCTTAGCGAAGCCGCAGCGGCTGGTTGCCATCTGGCTGGTAAGTCACAGGCCCAGGTCAGTATTTTTTATCAGCCATATTAACAGCCGGTAAAAAATAATCGCCATCTGCAAACCGTCCGGGCAGCAGCCCTACAAGCATTTCACTCACTACACCTTTAGCTCCACTCCTGCTGCAGCAGCTGTCATCAGTGTGTAACCCCTGACTTCTTCACCCAGCATCTGCGTTCCTGAATGCAAACGCTGTCCTATATGCAGTGCTGACGTTGGGGGAGAGGTCAGGGTTCATAGGCTGATGACATCAGTGAGTTGAGCAGAGCTGCAGATGGAGTGAGTGGCATGCTTATCATGTTGCTGTCCAGCTGGAGGTCCACTATAGGGGTTTCTAATATTACTGCAGCCACTGTGGGGGTCACTATTTCTACTGGGCCACTAACGTGGTCACCGTTACCACTGAGACCATTAATGGGGTCATCTTTACTTCTGGGGTCACTATTACTGCTGAGGCCACTGTAAGGGTCACTATTACTACTGGGGCCACTAATGGGGTCACTACTACTGCTGGGATATTCAATAGGGTCATCATTACTACTGGGGCCCTCTTTGGGGTCATTATTACTACTGAGGCTACTGTAAGGGTCATTATTGCTACTGCACTACTAACAGGGTCACTATTACTACTGGAACCATTAATGGGGTCATTTTTGCTACAGGGGTCACTACTGGGGTCACTGTCAGGTCCACTATTACAACAGGGGACACTAATGGGGTCACTATTACTGCTGGGACCATTAATGGGGTCATTATTACTAGTGGGGCAACTAATGGGTCACTATTACTGTTGGGGGCACTACTGGGGGTACTTTTATTCTGTCACTTCAGACAAGTCTCAATGGTTCAAATATATATTGGGTAATTAGTTTTTTTTCTTTCTTGAAGAGGAGGGGGGGCACCATTTCACATTAAACTTTTTGATTGGTGGGCAGGCATTTAACCCATCCCCATGTGACTGCAGGCAGCAGAGGACTGTGGGAGCAATGGATTAACAAAAGATGTCTGTGGTGAGGCTACCCCTTTAATAACTGTATGAGTACGAAGTTTCTAGTACAATAGGACAGATTTATGAAACCTGTCTAATAGTTACAGTGCGGACTACAGTCTTCAAATGTGCCGCATTTACTGCAGCGGCTCATAGTGGATGTTGTATTTGGCGCATCTGTAGACATCTTTCTCTTGCTTTATATCATTTATTAGTTGGCTTAGTCGATGCTACTTTCCAATATTTTGTCATAGTTTTTGGCACACAGGGGTGCATTTATTCCTCACCCCATTTTTAATGCCACACCACTTTTGAGCAAAAAAAAAAAGTGTAAAAGTTCTTTGTGCTGCAAAGCATGTTCGGCTGTTTTTGTGGTGCAGTTTGCACCTAAAGTCTGGAGCATTTTAAATAGGAAATCTGCCCTTTTGTGTATAAAATCCTCACCAAATATTATTTTCCTGTCAGTGAATAAGAACGCTCTTCACTATTCATAGGTAGTAAGCCTGTGCATAGCCGGTCCTGCCCTCAGCTGAGGAATAGATACAATTGTATCCAGGGTAGGCAATGCTCTGTGAGCTAAACAGCCCGGACTCCAAACTAATACATTGTACACAGCGAGCCCTGCTCCCAGCTGAGAAGTGATACAATTATATCCAGTGCAGACAACGCTCTGGGAGCTAAACAGCCCGGACTCCATACTGATACATTGTATCTAGCTAGTCCTGTTCTCAGCTGAGAAGTGATACAGAAATGTGTGCAGCTGCTGCTAGTGTGTTCATCTCACAGATTATTGTCTAGACTTCTTAGCTTGTACAATATATCAATCTGGAGTCTGGGCTGTTGAGCTCACAGAGCATTGTCTACACTGGTTACAATTGTATCCACCTATCAGCTGAGAGCAGGACTAGCTATATACAGAATTACTTGCTCTGAATGGAAACTATAGTGTTCTCATTCACCGACAGCAAATAGACATTTTAATAACGGTGAGAATTTGCAACATAAAGTAAATTAGAAGCAGAGACATAAAATGGCAATAAAAAAAACAGGAAAACCGCTCTGGAGGGAAGGGGGTGACTATATATCGAGGCCGGATAATCAGTAGACCTGACATTTCTTCAGAGAGGTTTTCAGGTTTTAAGTAAATAAAGCTTTATGGTTTTTCGGGACTAACATATTGATGACGTATCCTCAGGACAGGTCATCAATGTCAGATCGCTGGAAGCCTGCCGATCATCAGTCCCAAGTGGCTGTCACTTCACTGCTACCAGGCAGTGAATGGGGACTGAGATGTTCTTAAGCCATGTGAATGATGAACATCGCAGGCCGGAGCTGTGAACCCCCTACTGAGCTGATACTGATGACTTACTGTATGCTGAGGGTAGGCCATGCATATCATAGTCCTGGAAACCCCCTTTAAGCTTTATTTCCTTAAAATCAGGAACCCCTTTAATTCATCTGAACTCAAGAAAGGACTTCTAATAATCTTCTACTCTGTATATATTAACCCCTTCTGGCCGGAACCATTTTTTATTGTCATTTTTCATTCTTACTATCTTTTTTGTTCTTATCTTTGTGCTTGTGTTTTGTGGGACGTTATATTTTTAATGGTCTCATTTAAAGGGATTGCACCATTTAAAGGGATTGCACCAATGTTTATGTTTTTTACCTATCCATAGGATAGTTGATAAAAATCTGAATGGTGGGGATCTCCGCTGAGACCCCCACCGATCCTAAGAACTGGGGTCTCGTGTCCCCTGTCCTCCTCACTGTGGACCCACTGCACCCCGTGAAGTGAGAAGGAGATTGAATGAAGTGGCGGTTGCATATGCAAGGTGCCGCTCCATTCTTCTTCAGACTGCCAAAGATAGCCATTTGCTTGTACTCCGCCCCATTGAAATAATGTGCACAGTCGATCGCCGCTCCATTCAATCTCCTCCTCACTGCGGCGTGGGGGGGGGGGGGGGGTCAGCCCGCAATAAGGAGGAGATTGAACAATCCCCCTTGCTGTGGATTGTTAGGGGTCTTAGTGGTGAGTCACTACTGATCAGATTGTATCACCTGTCCTTATGGATAAGCGATAAAGGTTGATTCTATTACAACCATTTTAATTTAACACATAATGTTCTGCAAAACTTAAAAAAGTCTTTAAGTGGAGGAAAAGGGAGAAAACCAATTGTGCCAATGTTCTTTTGAGTTTAGTTTCTCTGCCATTCACAGAACAGTAAAAATTACCTAGTAACTTTTTTTTCTGCGGTCAATACTTTTTGTCGCCATGCACTGTGACCCATAACTTTTTTTGTTTTTGTTTTGTTGATGGCCATGAGTCTCCCCTAAAGACATATTCCAAAACGTAATGGAAAGTCTTCCCAGTAGATCGGAGACCTTCATGGCAGCGACGTGTCTAGCATAGACTTGGAAGCAGTTCAGCCAGGTCATATGGGCGAGATATTCCATTTCTTTTTTCACTGTTTTTGTATTTTTTGTTTTTGGCTTTTGTTTTGCTTCTATTTTTCCCCTTTCTGTAATTTCTATCTTTAGTTGCAGAACATGCAAAATAAATAAAACAGCTGTGGGGTTCGTACTGTTTTTTTTTTTTTTTTTCTTTATGAAATCACCGTTCTTTTGTAGTCTTTCTTTGTTTTACTTAGAATTCGGAAAAACAGTGCGTTCTCTTGGGAGACGATTGTAATAGTAAATGTATCGGTACGGGGCGGCACTCAGCGGGAGGGTGACTTTCTGCTATGTATTGAGTGAGGGTACGGGGCCATTCAGAGTCTAGTGTACTACTGAATGGAAGAAGGAAAACCCCACCGTTTTCTCATTGTTCGGTGCCAGCGCCAATGCTCACTTTATTGTTTGAACGAAACGGCTCCGGCTGCCAAAAGGAATTAGCAATTAAAGATCTTAATTAACAAAAAGCAGTGATAAATCGTTGGGAACAGAGCACAATTAAGTTGTAATTAGAGAGGGTGCTGGTTGAAGTTGTTTACCGAGTCTTTGATACATTGTTGCAAGTCAGAGTCGTCGTGAAAATGCTGCATTGCGGCTATCCCGCTTGTGCGGTGTTATTTAGAGGTAGGGGCTCATCTTCACAACCGCTTGATGAACATTGCAATGTGTCATAAAGGGGTTGTCCCAAAAAAGGCTCTTCCCTAACCCAGATCAAAGCATATACTTTATTTTAGAGACCTGATGTGTCTTCCTCCTTTGAATCTCGTGGCAGATCACATAGGGATACTATTGTCAAGAGGGGTGTCGTGTCTCCTTAAGGAGAGCAGCCGAAAAGTGTATGGAGACACCTAGGGGGTGAGTGGGTTGGGAGCGGGCATCGTCTCTGCTCAAGGAAAGCACCCAGAAGGGGTGTGAGAAGTCACCTGAGAGGTGAGTGAGGAGACTTACAAGGCCATGCATGCTTCTCTGGGTAATTTATGCAAATAAGGAAGATGGAACAATACCTCTGCTCTGCCACCTATTGGATGGCAGCATTCCTTCAAACCAATATATGACTCTTTAGCAAGTCTGTAAAACAATGATTAGCAGTAGGAAACCAAGCCAGAAACTAGATGATACATTCAAACTGAATGGACATTATTTGTGCCTCTCACTGGCCACTGTGCTACTTAAATATTAAGCAAAATTTAACCCAACCCCTCTGCTCAGGAGCCCTGTCCATCAGCTGATCATCCAGCCCACTACACTGCAAGCGGATCGGACGTTATCAGTGGTCAGAGGAGGAAGTTGGAGTCCGGCTTCACTCCCATTGAAATCAGTGGCAGCGCTGCTCCCCTTGATTTCAAAGAGAGTGAAGCCGGACTCCAACTTCCTCCTCTGACCACTGATACCGTCCGATCCGAGGTAGGGAGTGCTCCTTCAATGGAAGTCTTCAGAGGCTGGATAGACATCTTTCTGGGATGATTTAGTGATCCTGCACTGAGCAGGGGGTTGGACTCGATGACCCTGGAGGTCCCTTCCAACTCTACCATTCTATGATTCTATGAATGAGCTGATGGACAGGCGGTCCTGTGTGGTGGACTCTGTCCATGAACAACTAATTACCTATCCAGGAGATAAGTCATCAGTTAAAATAAAAAGCGCGTAATAACCCTTTTAAGTGATCCTCTGGATTTGGGACAATCATTCTGTCCTAGGACTGAAGGGGAAAGGATTATATTACCTATAGTTGAACTTCTTTGCTATCTATCTAATCCACCGGTTCCAGGTCCCATTTTCAGCCATCCAGGATGGCCACCATAATTTTCTCACTACCTAATCCACACAGTACACTACTCTCTAATTGGTTAGCACTGATCACATGAGCAGCCTTGGCCAATCAGAGAGGAAGTATAGTGCATTCTTAGTCTAACACTATAAATGCACTTATAAGGACTAAGTAGTCTGAAGATTGAAAGGACGAAAATGGGACCTGGAACTGGCAGACAGAAGGCTCCTCTTCCAGGACTGAATTCTGTTCCAAAACTGGAGGGTTGTTTTAAGGAGATAAGTAAGCCTTATTTCTCTATTTTATACCCACTGACTTTTTTGTTTACTCGAGAAAAAAACTCTCTTTAGCTAACTCCAAAGGCAAAGCATTTTTTTGCTGCACTGCAACAATTAAGGAAAAGTTGCAAAAGTATTCACACCCTTTAAAAGTAATAACAAAATCGTTATTTAGTTTTTTTCTTGCTACGCTAAGGGCATACAGTGCTGACCCCACAATGCCAATTTTGTCCCGAAACTGGAGGGTCAAGTTAAACTTTCATTGTCAAGATAAAGTTTGCTACATCTGTACATATTGATCCACTTGCCTGATGACATAGATTTCTGTTATGTCCCACCTCCGAACCTGACCCCTGTCAGAAGATGTTATTGTGACCTCCAAGAGCTGAGGTTTCTGTCAGGGCATAGAACAGGAGATCGGTTCCTTAAAGCAACTCTCCAGTCTTCAGCTCAAGATCCATATATATAATTATCCACAGGGGATGATAACCTGCTATGTAGTTTCTTCACGTCTTGCTCCTTGGCTCCTTTTTAGTTGAGTTCCAGCTGTGATTTGAGACTAGAGCATAGCCTCAGTGTCTAGAAAAGTCTCTGGTAGTCTGAGATCCACCCCGTACCTCATCATTGGTTCAGGCTTCTGCTCTGTCCCTCCTCTTGCAGCTCTGCCTTCTCTGATTGGCTCCTCTATATAAACACAAGTCTATCTGAGGCTCAGCTGCAAGTTAATGCTTGGAGAGCATATATCCAGTACAGGAAGGGCAGAGTGATTATAAACTACAGACTATAAACCACCAGTCAGGATCAGTGGAGGTGGAGTCGCTGTGTCACACGGTGGTTTGACTTTGGGCCAGATCCAGAAGCAACACCTGAGGAACCCTGCTCTTCTCCCTTTAATATCACCAGTCTGTTACACTGGAAATGGTCCCAGTAATGTTGTTGTGTGAACAGAGGCATAGTCAGAGAACTCCGGGATCAGGGCAGGCAGCATAAGTTTGGAACAAGGGGCGGTCCAGAGATCAGGAAACACAGAACAGGTTCAGCATGATACGAAAGGCCAGGAGTCGTGGCAGACAGGAGAATGGTTAGTTCAACAAGCTGAGGTCATGAATGGAGAGTGTAAAGTAAGCTGGGTATAGGCAGTCAGAAACTGGTAAGTCAACACAAATGTAAAGCACCTTCAAATGGACTAAAAAGGCCAAAAGCTGAGGTACATTCCTTAGGAGGAGGTGCCTGATATGGCCAATGGTGCTCCATGATTGGCAGAGAAGAGAAGAACAGGGTGCACGCTGGCCCGTTAAGACTGTGAGCATGTGCCCTTCTGGCAGCAGGGGGCCAGAACTGGATGGGTACATGGGGAGAGCGCGTGCCGCGGCTGCCAGCAGAGGAAGGGAGGCTGGATCGCGGTCACGGCTATGAATCATAGGACCATTGAGAAAGATGCTTATCACACAGATGTGGCATGCTCGCTATATCGGTATTATTAATGCGTCAAACGAGAGTTTGGCACGTCACACAATTTTCATAGCCTTTGATGTATACTTTGTTAGGTCACGCAAATTGCATAGTCAGGCTACATTAACGGTGCATCGCGCTACAACATTCAGTTTTAAATTGCTGTATCTGTCTAATTGCCACACATATGCTGAGGGAAATGAGCTTCAGGAAAGTCTGGAAGGACACTTTAGGCTTTAAAGGCGTACTCTCATTTCCCAGCTCAACTTGTATGGCATATCTGCAGGGTCGAAGCACAAGAGATGTCATCTGCTGACAAGGCGATGGATTCAGGGAGGTTTCATATGATCGGATACCGGACAGCATGTCCTCTTATCTATGCTCTCCCGCCGCTGACATCCGCTAGCACTGAGACTCTTGAACCTTTCGCAGCCTCTCAAGTAGGAAAAAGCAATGTTCTCCGTTCATGTCACTGGGCCGCTCGGATTTATAGAGCCCCGGGGGCCCCTTACTCCGCGCTTTCCACTACTGTGACAAATTACTCAGGGAAATATATTGATTTGTCCTTGTAAGAAGTGAAAATGACAGAAAGAGACAACTAAGGGGACAGGAGAGGTTCATGAAGTGACCGTGAGAGGTTCAGCAGGTGTTTTATAACAGCGCCTGGCCGGGGAATGAGTATACATCAATGCATTTCATAGTATTGGAGTGCAGATCATGGATGTCCAAGATGGACACAACACTGACAGAGGAACGTACAACATTGTGGCCAAACTCTAGATTCTACCAGGAAGAGTTGCCACAGAACATTACATCAGTGCCCATGGCTAAGAGATGCTATAGACAGGGCGGTGGAGGACGGAGGTGCATGTACGAGCGCCCCGCAGGGGCTCCAGACCACATTTACCTCTCCATTGACATTGCCTTGCCAAATATTGTATAACTTGTCTTTTCTGTAGATAATGGTTTTTGAGAATATAAGTAGAATAGTACATTGTCCAACGTTTCCCGCTGTGCCCCATCCATTTGTTCAGGACATGCCCAGGTTACTGCACTTGTATCAGAAGTAATGTATATGAACCCCCTTGATCACTAAAATATATACAGTCCACAATCCAGACCCCCTAAATAAATGCAGAGCCAAGACCAGATCCCTAAAGTAAAACAGACCCCAGACCATATTACCAAAACTAATGCAGACCCCAGACCACCTACAGTAATGCAGACCCCAGACCACCTAAACGAATGCAGACCCCAGAGCACCTAAACGAATGCAGACCCCAGGCCACCTAAACGAATGCAGACCCCAGGCCACCTAAACGAATGCAGACCCCAGGCCACCTAAACGAATGCAGACCCCAGGCCACCTAAACGAATGCAGACCCCAGGCCACCTAAACGAATGCAGACCCCAGGCCACCTAAACGAATGCAGACCCCAGGCCACCTAAACGAATGCAGACCCCAGGCCACCTAAACGAATGCAGACCCCAGGCCACCTAAACGAATGCAGACCCCAGGCCACCTAAACGAATGCAGACCCCAGGCCACCTAAACGAATGCAGACCCCAGGCCACCTAAACGAATGCAGACCCCAGGCCACCTAAACGAATGCAGACCCCAGGCCACCTAAACGAATGCAGACCCCAGGCCACCTAAACGAATGCAGACCCCAGGCCACCTAAACGAATGCAGACCCCAGGCCACCTAAACGAATGCTGACCCCAGGCCACCTAAACGAATGCTGACCCCAGGCCACCTAAACGAATGCAGACCCCAGGCCACCTAAACGAATGCAGACCCCAGGCCACCTAAACGAATGCAGACCCCAGGCCACCTAAACGAATGCAGACCCCAGGCCACCTAAACGAATGCAGACCCCAGGCCACCTAAACGAATGCAGACCCCAGGCCACCTAAACGAATGCAGACCCCAGGCCACCTAAACGAATGCTGACCCCAGGCCACCTAAACGAATGCTGACCCCAGGCCACCTAAAGGAATGCAGACCCCAGGCCACCTAAAGGAATGCAGACCCCAGGCCACCTAAAGGAATGCAGACCCCAGGCCACCTAAAGGAATGCAGACCCCAGGCCACCTAAAGGAATGCAGACCCCAGACCACCTAAAGGAATGCTGACCCCAGACCACCTAAAGGAATGCTGACCCCAGACCACCTAAAGGAATGCTGACCCCAGACCACCTAAACGAATGCAGACCGCAGGCTAGAACCCCTAAATAAATTCATACCCCAGAAAGGACTTTTAAATGGTAAATTGAACTTTGTTTCCATAGTTACTCATCATCTAGTGACATAAACAATGTGTTCTGTGGTTTTACATGGGACTGCAGGTAAATCTGTTGTGTTGGGTGAAGTATCAGCACGCAAAACTGACTAAGCCCCATTGAGCTGAATGACAAATCCCGCTCTGCTGCATCTGCATCTCCCCCGTTGCATCTTATCATGTGTATCCTATATGAAAACGGGATTAAACTCCTAAATGTTATCCCACATTCACAGCCCCACTAATACCCCCCCCCCCCCCCCCGCGGTCGTCCTCGTATGTTGGAGGCGTCACTCATTCAGTCCTCATGCTAATTCTGCATTGACGCTGATCTCTCACTGAATTCCTCGCTGTATCTCATTGTGAGTCATCCATCTCATTAACATGTGATTGATAGCGCGGACCTGGATCCATGGAACAAGCCGCCATATGGCCGCCGCCTTCCTGTGGGTCCGTGGAAGAGAGGATGTGATACACATGTTTACTTAATGCAACACTTACTGTTCTGCTGTCTACTGCAGGCCCTGCAGGAACGTGGGGCGCCAGTCATAGCATCCTGCGCCCCGCCGTACTCATCTGCGAGCGCCGGAGCCGTAAACATCATCCCCCTATTATGTAAGGAAAAATATCAACAAATGTCATTTATTTCAACGCCTGCTAACGGAATTTGGGAAAGCTGCGAATCTGCATTTTTAAAGGTCATCATGTTCAGTTCCCCTCCCCCTCCTGAAATTTGCATAACTTTAACGAGGTAGAATGTGTCCAGCTTGCAGTTTGTGAATTTTCTTAACAGTTTAAGGAGAACGTATTTGTTTTGAGTCATGCTGGTTAGATTTCTGCAGTAAGGGGAGGGGCGGTCCGGCGCCATACACCGCTGATATCCCCGCCCATGCGCTGTGACCAATGGCTGCACGGTTTGCTGCAAAATCATTTGGCCATGGTCTACTTGGGGGGGGGGGGGGGTTTCGCGGTGCGGGTTCAGCTGGACTATATGTCTTCAGCCTGGAGAGGAAGAAATGTAATGAAGGGTTCATTATTGGTGTAGAGGGGTGTGGACACTTTTACAACTTTTTCATGATTGTTGCAGTGCAGCAAAAAAGCAGCTTTGTCTGTAGCCTTCGATGAAAGAGGTTATTTGGGGACTAAACATGTATTTTTCTCCACCAGGAGTGGTATAAAATGAAGAAATAAGGGATACGTCTTCCTTAAAGGGGTTGTCTGATCTGTTATTGGCTGCAGCTCCTGTGACGCCCCATAAATCGGCTGGGACTATAGCTGTCAACAGAGACCAGAGCGGGGGACCGGCTACTATGCAGACCTGTTTGTCTCAATGGTCACAGAATACAAACACTGTTGGAAGATGAGGGAGTCGGATAACACCTGTCTACTGCATCAGACTACAGAGGGTTTATTTGTAGTCTGTTACCATGGAGACACACAGATCTGCATTGGAGCTGCATACACAAATTTGGAGATATTTAATCAACATTGGCAAAATTGTCGTCTCTTTATAAGGTATATTATGTAGCGCCATAAGTTAGGCAAGCGATCGACGTAATAGGCAGATAGATGAGTGCAGCTTTGGAGTTCAATAACTGGTGTAACACATGATTAATACAAGCTGTTAATGCTTAAAGTGACTTAACTCTTCCAGTTTCAGCATGTACGGATCTAGCAATTGTTAACTTAACATTTAAGGTGGTAGAATAACTTTAAGGGGTTGTCCAGTTGTAAACCTTTGATGACCTATCCATAGATAGGCCATCAATAGTAGATTGGTGGGGGTCTGCCACCAGGAACTCCTACTGATTAGCTGTTAGCTGGGCCTGCGTGCCTGTGCACTGAGCTGATTTCTGCAGGACATGGACAGCTCCGTTCCCACGGATGTGGCCAGGCTTGGTATCTCATGAAGCGAATGGCTTGTAATGCCAAGCCTGGTCACTGCAGTAGTTCAACAACAACTCAGTTCACAAGTACATGAGGTCAGTGAGCAGCTGATGAGTGGAAGTCTCAGCCGTAGGACCTCGGATGATCGACTACTGATGACCTGTCCTGCGGATAAGCCATCAATACTTTAAAACTGGACAACCCCTTTAAGTGGGGATGTATAGGACGTGTAAAAACTTGTCAACCTTCTTTTCAGCCTCTGAGAAGCCCGTCCTATAATGGGCTGATGGGACCTGAGAGGAAGGGGGTCGTGTTAGACTTCACCCCCTTCTCCTCTGGTCTCATAAACCCTACATTCTGTGGTAGGTTTCTCAGAGTCTGCATGAACAGGAGCCATGTTTTTTTTCACTTCATGTACCACCCCTTTAACTATGGTATGTAACCGCTCAGTATCTGGAGTTATCGCCATGCCCCAGTCATGTTAAACATTGCTACTTCTGTAACTGCTGTTCTTTGTATGATGAAACGTTATACCATTTACCAATATGCTTTCTGTATCAGTTCCTCGCTGCTGTTAAGATCTCTGCTTGCTGTTATTGAATGGGATTAATAAGTTGCCCTGGTCATGTGATGGGCACACAGGTGCATGGTTCATCACAAGACACAGCTCTGATATCTGTCCCGTATGCACATGAGATGTCATGTATGTGCATGAGATATTTATTCAGTAGACAAGAAAGGTTCCTACTGATGACAGCAAGCAGAGATCTTGAAAAATATATTACAAAATAGTATCTGAAACTTTCTCCTTGCTCTTCGAATCTTGTCTAGTGCTCTGCGACCCTCGGTGGATGTTCCGTAGTCCCTGTAGTCCCGCAGGCTGCTCCATCCGCACATCACAGGGGCTCGTGAGATCCTGCCCCATCACTACCCTCAGTCGAGTGCTTTAAGGTTTTTATTATGGAATGGAGACTTCGGAGTTTTCTTTATGCTGCGTCCTCTTTTCGCTCTTAAACGTCTTCCCCTCCCCCTCCCTTCCACCAGAACGGCAAGTGAAGTAATTGGGCTTGACAAGCTGTATTCATTTGCTGAAACTGCCTGTGAGCCGAAGCACTGTTGCTGTGGAAATATACAGGCAAAATGATCAGTTAGCCTTAATTTGATCTGATCAGCGCCGTGTATTATACTCTGCGAATAGATTTGTTTCATTATAATATTTATGCTCTTTAAGGCCGCCCTCTGCACCGCTGGAGTTTATTTTTCCAGTTCACGTTCTAATACTCATTTCCACTCTAGAAAACCATAAGCATTCAATTTGGATCAAAACAATAAAAAAAGTCTTACAGAAGATGCAGAACAATGTAAGAGGTTCATAAAAGTTGCAGGTCTGCCGTCCATGTAACTATGACTTGATGGGCGGTGCGTGATGCTCCTACTCAACATGTTCTGTCAAATCAAGGTTTGATTGTTCTCAGTGAGAGAAACCAAGTCATCTTGTAGATAGGATACCTTGTAATGGCTAAGAAAAATACATGATGTCACAGCGAGCTTTCCAACCTACACAGGGTTCTTCTTCAGGCTTAATAGAATAGATCCAAAGAAATGTGTATATATATGTGTGTGTGTGTGTATATATATATATATATGTGTGTGTGTGTGTGTATATATATATATATATATATATATATATGTGTGTGTGTGTGTATGTATGTATGTATGTATATGTATATATATATATATATATATATATATATATATATATATATATATATATATATATATATATATACACACTACAAGGCACAGACATGGCCTGATTAATTTGCACTTAAAACAATATCAGAACAGGATGAGTAGAGGAGTAAATATTTAAGTAGTCTACTGATAACTGTCTCTAGTTTGGTGTTGGGGGGTCACCAGGCCAGCGTGTTATCTCTGCTATAGATTTCTCATATTCTCCATTGATGCATGAATCCACTTCCAATGTTGATTCCAGTGTTGAAAGTGTCAAAGATGGTTATAAACTTGTGCTCCCAAATTCTTCTATGACGTTGAGATTTGAAGTTTCTTTTTTACCTTTTATGTATTTTTAATTAGTCACTTTGCCACTATTTTATTTTTCATTATTTTACTCTATCTTAAGTGATTTCTATTCAAATATTAATTCTTTATCAGCCTGATACAATGATATTTTTATAGTACCGTCCACAATATGACACTGTTCGCCTTTTTTATATATATAGAATGGTTTATTCATGTTATATTTGATGCAGCATGTTTAGAATTATTGCTATTACTTACGTATGTATTCACCTATTTATTTTAGTTATATTCATTTGTTGTAATTTTAACCCTTTGCAATCCAATTTTGGATTCAGGGTTTCCTAGGGGGCTTTCTCTTTCTGCCATTACACAATGGCGCCAACTGCTGGCTAAAGCCAGTACTGCGGTATGTGACATGCTGGGGAGGCCCCTGACAACAGAGCGGCCAGTAATATACAGTAAGAATACGCTGACAGACGTCTTCCTACATCAAAGCTGTACAACCTTCAATCAGAATGTCTTTAGACGTCAGACAGTGGATTAGAAAAGGGTTAACTGTAATTTTTCTTGTTTTATTCAATTTTTATTCTTTTTCTGTTCTTGCATTTGCAACATATCTATTATATGTTGCTGCTACCTTTATGACTTTGTATATCCCTTATGTATTAGTCCCATTCAGCATGACTGAAGAAGGGGTTAGCCCCGAAACGCGTATCCTGTGCTGTTTTTTAGTTTATTTAATAAAAAAGAAGTCGGATAATACATCGTACCGTCCCACCATCTTTTCTGGAGAGATGCGCCTATCCACCAGTCTTTTCTTTCTATAGCTCTTCCCACATCTGCTGTGCCCACCTTTAGTGGGTTTTCCTGGTTGGCAGCACCTCCACAGTTCATTCATTCTTCACAGCCGTTCCTAAGGCATTTTTGGTCTCTAGACATTCATCTGGGACCAAAGCCCCTGATACCGTGCTCCAACCCTCTTTCCACTTGGTCGTGCAGAACAGCCTTTAGATGAAAAGTCTTTGTTCCATTCTGTGTAGATGAAGGAGTCTAGTGGGCGATACTACTCATGGAGAGGGTTGGAATAGAGTTGGATTTTGCACTGTGACTTTTTAGATGAAGGATCCTCCGTCAACCATTTGTAAGTGGTGCAGCCTAGTGGTGAATTATACTCTTTCTGAGGGTTGGACAAGAGAGTTGAAGTGTACATCATTACTTGTTAAATGAAGATTCCTTCTACTTTTTGTAGATGGTAGAGCCTCACAGTGGATTCTACTCACTTAGAATATTGGTCAAGAGAGATGGGTTGTATATCATGCTTTGCTAAATCAATAGTAATCCTTCCACCCCATATAGATGGTAGAACCTTGTAGTGGATCCTACTCACCAAGAGGATTGGATAAAAAGAGTTTGGTTTTGCACTATGACCTGTTAGATGAAGAATCTTTTTCCAGCCCTTAAAGATGGAAGAACCTAGCGGTATATCCTACTCAGAGGATTGGACAAAAAAGTTTGGCTGTGCACCATGGCCTGTGAGATGAAGAATCCTTGTTCCATGCATTGTAGATGAAGGAACATTTCTGTGGATCCCACTCACCGAGAGAGTTGGACAAAAGACTTTGGTCATGTACCTAGTCCTTTAAGATAAAGAGTCCTTGTTCCACACTTTGTAGATGGAGAAGCCTAGTGGTAGATCCTACTCACCAAGAGAGTTCGACTAAAGGCTTGTTAGATGAAGAGTCCTCCTTCCACCCTTTTATGTAGATGATAGAGCCTTCTGATAAATCCTACTCTTTGTTAGGGTTGGACAAAAGTATTGAGGTGTACATCACAGCTTGTTAAATTAAGAGGAGTCCTTCTACTCTTTGTAAATGGTAGAACCTCATGGTGGATCCTACTCACGAAGAGGATTGGACATAAGAATTGGGCTGTAGATCATGGCTTGGCAGTACTCTTATCATGTTAAGTGAGAGATCCCTCAATGATGCCCATATGTGCTAATAGACCCATTAGATCCATATTATACAAGGGAATGATGCTCTGGCAGGGTTGGTGGACTTGAGAACCTATCTTTGTTACATGCTACCTTCATGATTTAGTTTTTAATATTCTCCTAGACCTAAGTAAAATAATTGATGGAGGTAGCCCCATCATACATATTGAACTCCCCGGTATATGATTATGCCCCATGTGGCATCATTAGTTAGTACAGATTCTTTTCGAGCTGCTGCCTATACATTACATAAGTGTACTTTTTATTCTTTGAACAGTTTTGTGTCTTTGGCTGGCTGCGTATCAATGCTTCTGACCTACCCACAACCGTGCAGTTGCTGATGTATTTTGATGTTACTTACTGGAGTGTAATCACAAATGAAGTCAGCAGAGACAATATGTAGAAGTAAACAAACTCTGAAATTAGATAAAGATAAATCTGTATTCTCAGCAGATACATCGTTATTTCTGTTTGATTGGCATCCATTATCGGGAGCGCCTCTTCTACTGTTTTGCAGCCGATTCCAGTGCTTTTAGGTACTTTATGATAAAGACATAATGGTTTTATATTGGACTTGCAGGAGTGACACAATGTAGGTGGCTTTGTATACTGTACCTCTCATGAATCACTTGGATTGTTGGAGAGGAAAATAACCCTCCTGGAATGAAAAAAAATCCTGCACTGGTTAGTAGTAGCAAATCCTTTAGGTCCTTGAAGTCTCTTTTATTTGAGTAGTAAAGTCTGCCATACACCTTAGATATCAATTGGACACAAACTATCCTATTAGCTACAGTACAGATCCCTTGAGTTGAAAAAAATAATATGGCATGGAATGTATTAAACTAGAGAAATAAGTCATATTCACCTCCTTAAGTGTCGTCCTGTCCAATGCAGGAGCCCTGGCCTCCACCACTCCAAACCCAGGAGAAGCTCGTTATGGTCAGGTGCAAAATGAACGGCACTTGATCATTACCAGCGTATTCTGGGTTTGAAGCAGTGGTGACCTGGAGCACTGTGTTATCGGAACACCAATAGGTCCCTCTGATTTCACTGTCGCCTGCAAATTGTAATTGTGAAGGGCTTGCACACCAATAAAGCCAAGGACACAGAGGGCTGTATCAAAAGGCAATATACTTTGGTTCTTTATCAGCAAGTAACATAGCTTTTAACAGACAAAGCATTGCATCATAAAAGAGGAGTGTACAGAAGGGTAATCGTATTTACATCTGATTGGTTACCTTACATATGTAATTTTGTGTAACAGTAGAGATACATGCCCTTAAAGTCATAAGATCTCAGGATAGGTTCTAGTTTCTAATGTTTAACATTTGTTAACGTTTTACGGTGTGTGTTACTACTAGAACACGGGATTTCCAAGAAACAAGGAGAAACGAAACTAACAGAGAATAAACTTACGAATATCACTTCTTGGCTTAAAGAATGCAAAGGTGGGGTGGTGGTAGTTCCTCTTATCAGAATGTGGGTCTCTCTCGTGAGAAAGACCTGTAGGAGGTGAATACAAGGATCTTATACATTCTAGTGTATAATATTGAATAAGTTAACCTTTTAGCTGCTGCAATGTACTAAGAAGGAAGATCTACACGCACACACACATATATAGAGCCTCGTGTGGCGCAGAGTGTAAGCTCTCGCTACGACCTGAAGGTTGCAAGTTTAATCCCTGCATATTTCAGCTTGGTGGGGGGCAATGCATAACAATTACCTGAAAGCGCTGCGGAACAAGTTGGCGCTATACAAATAACAAGATTTTATTTATATATATATATAATATATATATATATATATATATATATATATATATATATATATATATATATATATATATATATATATATATATATATATATATATATATATATATATAAAATAAAATGCCTGTTTGCATAGGCTGATGTGAGAAACATACGAAAGGATATATACAATAGGATACATATATCCTTACTATAACACCTGCGATTGAGGGAGGTTAATTAAGTGAGTATGACTTATTTCTTTATTTTACAGCATTCCCATGGCTTGCAAAAAAAGGCATGATCAGTTGGAACTGGACGATCATGCCATAAACTTGCAATTCACACCGCCGTTAGAGAAAATTTTCCAACAGACCAGATCAGATCTTTGGCAGATATTAGTCTGCCATTGGCTGTCGTGAATGACTGCTTGCAGTAGCCTTGCAGCACATGGTCTCCGAAAGCGGTAATTTTAGAGAATTGTTCTCAGAAGTATATGGTTAGCTTTAAGCTTTGTTCAGTGCCTCCGTAACACATTCTGATACCTCAGCGGAACTTGACGGACCTTATTGTAAGTGAGAGGGATCCCCTAATGGGAACATGCTTATGACAGACTTGAGGGTCTTTATTAGCCCCCCGGCTGCCATTGTAAAGCATCAACACTCCCCGATCTCATTGGTGGAGCTCATGGGGAGACATAGGAGGGCCCTCCCTCTGCCAACTCCCACAGCTGTTATGACCGTGGCATCTAATGGATTAAAAAGATCAGAGATCAAAGTTATTGGTCAATGGCTAAGGTTCTTAGTAACACAGTTGTCTTCTTCTGAAGTGCCTCAATAGAAAGGTGTCGCATCAGAAGTCTGGCTGTTGTAAAAACACTATATGGCAATTGTTCGGAGGTCAAAAAATTTGAGGGCTCCAAAATCTCCTCCACTGTATAGAAAAGGGCGAGGAAATTAGCATCTGGAAATTAGAGGGACCTTTGAAAATCAAAAAGACTAAAACAAGTAAAAATGTACCAAAAAACAGGAGCAAACTGAAGAGCAAGCAGCTGTACTGTACAGAAGTGCTTCTAAGTGTACATGGGATGGTCACGCTTCTTAACCCTTTAGACTGTTTTTGGATAATTTTTGATAATTTATCCAAAGCCAACGTGCATCATCATGATTCATAGGCTTGGTTAAGAACATATGCCCACATAACTACACTGACGATGGTATAAAAATATATCCCTATATAAAACCATATGGGATTCTAAGAATACACGACCACATAGTAAATTATAAGAAAAACGTGGTTGAGCAACACAAGGAAATTTATAGCTGCACATCGAAGTATGGTTTGTAAAGTACAAGTCATAAAGAAATTCCTCAGAATATATTGCTTTTTGATGCGCCGTTACATTGTGTGATGTTTTGTCAGTAGATGGCAGAATCATCTCAATACTCCTGTTGTTGATACAGCAACTAAAGGGCTCATGCCCACAAGCGTCGTGGGATACGCCCGCAGATTTATGCCCGGGAGTACCGCGATTAAAAGCAAAAAAGTGCCTGCTGGTGATCTCGGATTTCCGGTATCTCCATTAATGCTATATTAATGGAGACCTCCCGCAGCATATAGAACATGCCGCGATTTACTTCCCGCTGTGGAAATCCACAGTAAAATCCCACATGTGAGCATTGGCAGTAAGAAGGCTAATAGGTTCAATAGATTCAAGTCATTAAATGTACGGCGCCTGGTCCTGGGCTTAAAGCCCCGCCGATAGTAAAATTACGACAGGGATTTAAGCCTCCTGCTCTGCAATCAATTAGAGGCAGGACGGGTTAGCAGCTGTTAGGGACAGCTGATAACCCGGAGGAGAAGGCAGGAGAGGTTTTTAACCCTTCCTGCCTTTTCCTTCCCCGAGTACACAGCGCTCAATGAGCACTGTGTACTAGAAAGTGAAAGTAAAGTGTAACTTTCACTGTGGGAGTCGGGGGGGTCATGTGACCCCCAGGGTTCCCTGCTACAGCAGAGCTGGAGGGTCATACTAGACCCTGGCCAGCTCTGCCAGTGTCTAATGTCCCTACAGTGGTTGTCTTCCCCTGTAACCATGGCTCCTATGGATGCCCAGCTACAGTGGGAAAGTGTCAAATAAAAGTAACACGCAGCTTTGGTGTGTTCTGTTTACACTCATCTGTAAAGAGAACACATCAATGCTGGCTGTGCGTCCCCCGCTAAAATACTGAGGAAGGGGCGCAACGGCTCTGAAACGCACCTGTTGTATGTTGGATTAATTCTTAATTTAAAAACAAGGAGTCAATCTTAGAAATACGTCTTGTGCTTCCTTAAGAGAAGGGATTGCACCTACAACCACTTTTTTCCTACCTTTGTTCTATCCACTAATAGTGACTCGCTCATAGGGGGCCCCATGCAGCAATCTCAAGTTGTCTCATGGTAGGAGCGCCCCGGTCCCATCACATAAGAAGCGTCATGTACGTAATTGGGGGGGTACCGCACTAAGCCAGGCCAAGTGTGTGGCTGCAGTCTATGAAGCCTCTTGGAATTGCTCCATTTCTTTGCCTTCAGTGTCAACATCTTACATTCCTCCTTGACACAATAATGAAAATACAAGGTTCTTGCTGTGACAACCTGTCCTGACAGCAAGTTGCCCATTGTCTGGCTGACGTGACAGCGGGCAGCATGAAAGGTCACGGTTTTGTACGCTGCTTCTTCCTCCTCTGTTTCCCTGTTTTAGATTTTCATCTGACCTTTGGAAGAGGTTCTCGGCTCGGAGGAAAAACTTGGGAGGTATCATGTGTTGTACAGATATTTTAATAATGTTCAATCATTTCCCCCGTGTACGGGTCCGTCATCGCGCTCTCCACCCGCCGCTCGGTTTACAGGGTTCTGCTCTATTAAATTTTATGTTGCGGTTTTATATCTTTTACCGCGTCATCACCTAAATGTAGCAGCTTCAACGCACCAAAATGTGTTTTCTTCTCTTTATATAGAAGGCTGACAACTCTTGGCATCTCTCCGGAGTCTGACGTCCGGTAATTATGGAGATTGTTAACTCTGTAAAGAATAGATGCCATTTTTTATGGTGTTCGCCAAATTCATACACTGACTGCAATTTTGCAGCTTTTGTCTGTTGTTTTTAAATAGAGGTGTATCGCATTGGTTTTTTTTTACGGATTCCGAAAATCACCTTTAAAATTTCGTATCACAAAAATGTGAAAATCACAAAAAAACATAATTTTTTTAGATGACATTCATATATGACAACATTTGTAATGTGTGAAAATGCAAACATACCCAACATTTACCGCTTGGCTGCCCTTGAAATTTCCTCTTTTTGGATTTTCTTCGGTGTTCGTCCATACAGTCTCTTTTCAACTTCCAACAATACTCGGCCATCATATGGTCCCCTTTCCCTGATATCTTGTTTCCATCACTTTAATATCCTGATGAAAGCGATCGCCATGTTCTTCCGTAAAATCACCAAGATTGTCGGGAAAGTCATTTAGATGACCATGAAGAAAGTGAACTTTGACGCTCATTTTGCAACCAAGCTGTTGTACCCACCTCTAGCTTGGATACAAGGTGTGATACAGGCAGACATGGAGGCTCTAGTACCCTGTTGTACAGCCTCTAGCTTGGATACAAGATGTGATACGGGTGGGCATGGAGGCTCTAGCACCCTGTTGTACCTCCTCTAGCTTGGATACAAGGTGTGATACAGGCAGGCATGGAGGCTCTAGCACCCTGTTGTACCGCCTCTAGCTTGGATACAAGGTGTGATACGGGTGGGCATGGAGGCTCTAGCACCCTGTTGTACCGCCTCTAGCTTGGATACAAGGTGTGATACATGCAGGTATGGAGGCTCTACTACCCTGTTGTACCGCCTCTAGCTTGGATACAAGATGTGATACAGGCAGGCATGGAGGCTCTAGAACCCTGTTGTACAGCCTCTAGCTTGGATACAGGCTGGGATACAGGTGGGCATGGGGCTTTAGTACCCTGTTGTACCACCTCTAGCTTGGATACAACATGTGATACGGGGGGGCATGGAGGCTGTAGTACCCTGTTGTACCAACTCTAGCTTGGATACAAGATGTGATACAGGTAGGCATAGAGGCATACAGGTTCTGTATGGTATCCTGCAACATATCGGTCAACATTTGCTGTATCTGAGCCTTTAGATCATGGAAACTTATAGGCTGTCCATGAGAGGAACACATGTGGCTGCAGGATGTCCCAAACATATCGCTGAGCTGTCATTGTCCCTTGTACCACTACCAGAGGTAATTGACTGTTGTATGTAATGGCCCCCCTGACCATCACATCAGCAGGGGGCAGTGTGCCACTCCACAGCAGAGGCAGTATTGCTGCGCTCACCCTGAGGTCTCCAGGTATGAACACAGCCATCGTCAGCGCCCAAATAAAACCTGGATTTGTCGCTGATGACAACCCAGTGTTCCCCCGTAGCGTCCAGTTTCATCATTCACAACATGACTGCAAAAGAAGACAATTGTGGGTGTTGGAGGTCGTACATGTAACAGGGGCAGTGAGACCAAATGTTCATCAGCCAAGTATCTGGAAATGGTTTCGACAGACACAGAGGCCTGTAATGATGGTGCCCCCTGTCTCTGGATGGCGGACAACAAAACAGTTGGAGCTGCTGGTGCTTGTTGGATGATCAGATGCTCCTCTCTACTGGCGGTCTTTTGGGGGGTCCTGAGCCCTGTCACCTTGTGTGCCCTCATCCACTGGTCCCAACACCTCCTAACAGTCTGGTCAGATGCTCCTCTGTACTGGTGGTCTGTAGGGGGCGTCCTGAGCCCGGTCACCTTGTGTGCCCCCATCCACTGGTCCCAACACCTCCTAACAGTCTGGTGAGATGCTCCTCTCTACTGGTGGTCTGCAGGGGGTGTCCTGAGCCTGGTCACCTTGTGTGCCCCCATCCACTGGTCCCAACACTTCCTAACAGCCTGGTCAGATGCTCCTCTCTACTGGTGGTCTGCAGGGGGCATCCTGAGCCTGGTCACCTTATGTGCCCCCATCCACTGGTTCCAACACCTCCTAATAGTCTGGTCAGAATGGCCGGTGGGAGACAATTCATGGATACGTCCATCCAGCTTCTCACACCCCAATAATGCGCCCCTCTCAGACTCTGAACAGGGTGAAATCTCTTCTCTGCGTCGTAGAGGCGTCTAGTGGTCAACAAGAGGAAGAAGAGGTCACTACACACAAGGAGCCTCCGAGAGCCTCTTATAGTCCAAGGGGGAACCACTTCTAGGTCCTCCGGTGACAAGACCGTTCATCTAATCACCACAACTCTCATCATTTACAGATCTGCCTGAGATGGAGCCGCAGGATGAGGCTTACAGCAAAGCAACAACTTCTGGTGATTCATTTTTCAACAAAGAGTGTATTTAATGAACACACCAAATTGTCTAATTTCTACCTGAGATAATCAAATTGATAAATGAAAGTGACTGCGATAATCAGCGAATGTGAATCCTCCCCTGCTGGGAATTCATGTAATTGTCTTGACAAATCATCTGTAGTTTCTGGATGCTTTTTTTATACATCAGCTAAAACCGTTAAATCCAGAGATGTCTCACTTGAATTACAGACATTTAGAAAGTGAGCGGGAGATAAATTACCGGGATGTCCAAATATTGACTGATTTGTGTTCTAAGCATCGCCTCACATGTCTCCCTTCTATTATGTAATTCATCCAGATATTAATAATCAGAGTAGAGCTGAAACTAATCAGGAGAAAGCAGGCGAGTCTCGGTCCTCCTAGAATCCCGAATGTATATCACTTCTACCTGGAATCTAACCCCTACCCTTTTTATAGGTCCCTACCCCCACCCAAAAGTATGGACTATGCAGAAAAACTGTATTATGCTTTTTGGTACTTAGTTGGTAAATCAAGCCTATACTGTATTATCGGGGATCTATATGAGCCACGGGTACTTTGGTGATGTGATACCTCAATACAGTATCTTCTCATCTATACACGGAATGGCCATTTTACTAGAGCATCCAGCCTCTTCATTAGAGCCTCGGGCCTCTCACGATTAGAGAGTCCCTGTATGGAAATTATAACCGTGGCCCTGGGATTCAACATAAAATCACATGACAAGTTTTCCGCGGATCAGTTTCAGTGTGAATCCACATTTGATGGGAGAATCCAGCGATCGGATTGACTTCCAACGAGGCCGGACATCGGTGGTAGACTAGCCGGGGCCGGGATTTCACTGCCAGCTGCGTGGGGCTTTCACATGGAGAGTATATGGAGAATGGTTTGATCTAGGTGAACATCCAGCAATAAGGGGTCCTGTGGATGGACAGTACTAGTCACTGAAAGGGGTCAAAGGAGGATGTCCGCAATCCTTCTAACAGGCAGTGCACAGTCAAGCAAATTGTAGCCATTGACAACGTTGGTGCTCCAACTAACATGTCTGAATGCACAACTCGCCGTTCCTCCGCACAGATGGGCTATAACAGCGGACGACCAGTTCCAGCGCCGTAGTGCCTTAGAGAAACAAAAAGGTGAGATTCCAGCGGGCAAAAGAGGGCAAAACTTGTATCACTGAGCAGCGGAAAAACATCTCCTGGTCAGATGGATCCAGATTTCTATTGCACCACGGTGATGGGAGGTCAGAATTTGCCGCAAGGCGCACCCTTCTTGTCAGCTGGTGGAGTAATAGTGTGGGAAAGGTTGTCTTGGCACCTATGGGTCCTATGATACCTGTGAATGGACAACATAATGATTACCCGCAGTTCTGTAAGCCAAAGGAGATCCAACACGCTACTAGATGGATGTCTCTAATGATGATGTAGATTCCACTTCTGAGATCCCCACCTATCGGTAGAAGATGAGTGATCACCATTCATTGATTTCCGGCTACTACATTCTACATTTATGCCGGCTCAGAATAATATAAACTCTTGTCCACAGTGATAAGTTACAGCAGCCAGCAGAGCTGATAAGACTAGGCATTGACCTTATTGTCTGGTGCAGGAAGTCATGGCCAGAAGAGCCATCTCTCAGATTGGAACATCGTCAGGGCTGTTCTACAGCAACCTAAAACTTTTGACCCTAATGATGCACTTTATATTCTGCACAAATTAACATTTTCTTGGCAACTTTATTTCTGTAACTAAATGCTTCGCTAATGGATTTTAACTCCACATGCAGTAAAGTAGCTATCAATACCGAGGTGTAATGAGATGTCTGAAAATAACACTCGGATGTTCTAGGAAGAGCTCTATGGCAATCTTTGTATGACCAACATGTCGGTTCTACATGCTGTTTGTGACTAACATTAACCAGTCAGATTCATGGTGCGTTCAGTTATCACACCATGCAAACTTTAAAGGAGACTCAACCCTAACTTTATATTAATGTGAGGAAGATGACATCAAGAGAAAAGTCAAGGAGCTGCCAAGACTCTCGAGGTGAAGATACAATGAACCCAGAGGGACTGGTTACTAGGGACAAGATGTCTAACATTTGATTGTTACTGTATCCAGTTGCCATACTTTATGCTTTTTCCTGACTACCTACACAGTAATAATATATATCTGTTAGAGCATAAGAATGTGCTATATGGTATGCCCTTTCTGGGGTCTCCATTAACCAGACTGGACAATTATTGGAAAAAGTGTTTCTGTCTTTGTGCCTGATACAGTCAACAGCACCTTTTCTCATTTTCCCCAACCCACTGGCTGCAGTCATCAGCATTCTCCTTTTCTCCATGTTTTGCACTATTTCTTTGGCCGATGCCTCTGTTCATAGGGCGCACATATGTACCCTGCCTGCCCAGCCTATTCCAGCCCGTTCCAGGTTGTTTAATGCCCCCCTTTCCCACACTGGAAGGTGCCTGAGCAAAAAGGTTCCTAGTGTTCAAAGCAAAGTTGTTCAGAATCTTGTCCTTGGCCTGTATACTCAGCTTTCCTGACCTCTGCTTGTCCTGACCTCAGCCTGATATTTCACCACATCATTACCTGTTCTATTGGTGCCATGTTTCAGTGCCTTTGGACCCACCTGAGTCAGCTGTCAGACTATTTCTGGTAATATTTCTGGTATAGTGGTTCAGTGGTCAGCACTTTTGCTTTGTAACTCTAGGGTGCTGAGTGCAAATCTCACTAAGGACAAGATCTGCATTGAATTTGTATATCTCCCCATGTTAGTGTGGATTTACTCCAGGTATTTGGGTTTCCTTCCACGAAATACATAAAGATATGTGACTGTAGATTGCGAGCCCCAATGTGGACAATATCAAGTGATGTATACTGCTGCAGAATATGTATGTGATATATCTATAATGGTGAATGTTATTATTTATTAAATGACCTAGGCATTCTCTTAAAGGGGTTGTCTCGCGGCAGCAAGTGGGGTCATACACTTCTGTATGGCCATATTAATGCACTTTGTAATGTACATCGTGCATTAAATATGAGCCATACAGAAGTTATTCACTTACCTGCTCCGTTGCTGGCGTCCTCGTCTCCATGGATCCGTCTAATTCTGATGTCTTCTTGCTTTTTTAGACGCGCTTGCGCTGTGCGGTCTTCTCCCCTTCTGCTCGGTCCAGGCACGAGCGGCGTTCTGGCTCCGCCCCCTTCTACGCGTCATCGCGTAGCTCCGCCCCATCACGTGTGCCGATTCCGGCCAATCAGGAGGCTGGAATCGGCAATGGAACACACAGAGCCCATGGTGCACCATGGGAGAAGACCCGCGGTGCACCATGGGAGAAACCCGCAGTGCATCCCTGGAAAAGGACCCGCGGCCATCTTGGGAGAAGATTTTTTAAAGTCCTTATTTCGTCGGATCGGTGAGTAGCAAGCGGTTTAAAAACCGCTTTAATTTGCTATTTTATGCCAGGGGGGTGACAGGGGGAATGGGGTAAGGTAAAATTTTGAGGTTTGCCGCGAGACAACCCCTTTAAGCTTAAACCAGATTCCTAAAAAAAGAGTTTAAAGAGTGAAGACCAGGGACCTCTAGGTACAACTAGCAGAAGTAGCCTAAAGTCAATAAGCCATTGACACAGTGGGTCCAAGGCCCAGCGCATCACAGGTTCTCACTGTAGGTGATGCATTGAATGGGCATCATAATATGCTTAAAGCAGTTATCCAGTTGTAAGCTATTGCTGGCCTATCCTTAAGATATGACACCAATAATAGATCTACCGGCCAGGACCCTGCTGATCAGCTGTTCACCAGACCGTGCGCTCCAGTGCACAGACTGGCTATTACAGGCAAAGTTTCCATTCATTTTATTGCCTGTAGTACCAAACCTTGCCACTGCAGTCGGAACAGAGCTGTCTGCTTACTGCAGAAATTAGCTCAGTGCACAAGCACACTGGTCTAGCGAACAGCTGATCAGTGAGTGTCTCGGATGGCAGAGCCTCGCTGATCTACTGTTCATGGGTTATTCTTTGGATAGACCACCAATTCTTTACAGCTGGACAACCCCATTTATTTTGACCATTTTCCGAGTGATCATTGAATCCCTTTATGTTACAACCAACAATTTTGGCCAACAAATGGCTGTACCCGCCACTCAGATTATTTAGTTTTACTGATGCTTTTGCCTCTTGGCTCTAGACCCTTTGGAGTTTTCGGCGATTACTGACTAAGAATGATTTTAGAAGTACCTTGGGTCATGGAGAGCATCAGGATCTTTAGACTTGCCTATGCAGAAACCAAAAACTTCTGCTTAAGTGAGATTCTTTTGAGCCGCCCTCACACAAACCAGGCAGTGTTGCTTATGCTGGAGATTCCTCTCCATCAGACCCAGCGTCCGCCCAGGTTTCCTTGTGATGTACGTCAGTCCTGGTTGTGTAATGATTCCCTAGAACACAGGGGAAATCGTTTTCTCCACAACATAATAGGACTATTGATCTTGATTTGCTTACCTCACCTTCCCTTCGCAGAGTTCTACTCAGGAGTCTGAATATAGAATGTATTTTTGACTCTATAAAGTTTCTTCATAAGGCAGGAAATATACAACATATCTGTAATGGGAAGCTGGCGTTACAGTTCATGGCCACCATCTTCCCAGGCAGGCGGCCAGGACGTGCATCCTCATCTTCTCTCCTGCGTCTGCCCCACCTCTGTTGGCGGCCTGGAGGGTGCATGTGCCCATGCCCGCACTATTAAAAGGCCAACGTGTACTTTACTAAATCTTTCCCTGCCAATCATGAGATTATATCAGGCACCCTTTCCTAAAGGAGGTGCCTAAGTTTTTGGTCTCTTGATCTAGCTTAAGGTGCTATCTCATTTATACTGACTCTCATTTATTCCGACTTCACTGCATTCTCTGCTCCTTACCTTGGCTTGTTTTATTGACCATTTTTCCGCCTGCCCCAACTCCTGGCCTGTTGTGCCATGCTGAACCTGCTCTGCGTGTCCGGACCTCACGCTTGTCCCTTGTTCTGAAGTTTCAATGCCTTCCTCTATCCAGATTAACCTGACTATGCCTCTGTTCACATCCTCAGGCACTGCACCTGGGTCTATTATAGCATAAACGTCCACATTGATGGGACCACTTCCAGTGTAGCAGCCTTGGGGCCCCACCGGTAAGCCCATATCCCAACTGGTGGGTTGATGCGTTCCTCAAGTGTCACCTCTGGATTTGGCTACAAGTCAAACCAGTATGTGGCATGGTGAGTCCAGATCCGCTGATCCTGACAGGTGGTAGTTGCATGGTCAAGATACAAGACTTTTCTGCTCCAGTCGGAGGGGATATTTTATAATGTAACCTTGGTTGGTGAGACTTCTGTTCTCAGATCTTCTACCGGGTCAGGAGGACTACCTGTACAAAGATATTCTGACTATTCACGCTACTATATGATTGACACAGCAGGATAAAGTAGAGCAAAAACCATGATCAGGACCACCCTTGTCCCAGTACACCATTGGGCCATGCCTTCAATATACTGGTGCTGTTCCATCTGCATTTGATCATGCCATATTTGTAGACAGTTGTTACCATGCAGCCGTTGCTGGTCCTCTCAGGGCGACGGTGTGCGGAGTCCCGCGGTCGGGGCGCGTCCCTCCAGCTTGCTGCCGGGGGCGCGATTGCCTGGCCGGTGTGGTGCTGGTGGCACGCGCGCACCTTTGAGTGCAGCTGCCGTGCACAAGCTCACTTTCATTATGATCTGTTGGGAGTTGGCTGTCTCCCTCTCTACGCCCCTGGGCGGAGGCTTTTGTTTAATGGTCAGGCAGAGACTGGCATTCACAGCCAGTTATTGATTTCCCTCAGTGTGCTAGCTAGTCTGCCTCTGTTGGTCTCCTGCCTCTATCAGCTTGTCTGCTATAGTTGCTACCATCTGTCAGGCTTTTCCATCTGCCTCAGTTCTGCTTAGTATTGTTCGTGTTGGTTATTTACATCTGCCTTTTCTGTCGGTATTCTACCATTTCCATCAGATACGCCAGCATCCCTTCCCGGTCCCTAGTGAGAGTAGGGACCGCTGCCCAGTTGCCCACCTGCGGTTAGCTAGGAGTGGAGGCAAGCAGGCAGGGACAGGGGTTGTGGGTGAGATCTAGGGCAACCCGGGCTGGCCTATCAAGGGTAGTATACCGTAACAACAGAAACTATTTGCAAGTTAATTATTAACGTTGAAACATTTCTCTGTATAGAGCGTCCGGGAAATAAGTTACTTTGCTCTTTTCATGGACATTTTTGACTTGAACATTCTTTTTGGGGCAGATACTTTTAGGGCAGTACATATTTTTGTGGGGGGACATACTTTTCTTGGAAGAGGCATACTTTTTCAGTTGGGGCGTATTCTTTTTGAGGGGAAGGGGTCACATATTTTCAAGTGGGCATATGCTTTTAGGAAGTGAACCTTCCCCAGTATGCTTTGTCTCTTATTGTGATTGTTCCCAGTCAGAGAAACCACATAATCTTGTCGATATGATACCTTTTAGTGGCTAACAACAAAACATGATGTTATCGTAAGCTTTTGAACCTACACAGGGTTCTTCCTCAGGCATAATGAGAACCTGAGTAGGTTCAAAAGCTCGCGATAATATCATGTATTTTTGTTAGCCACTAAAAGGTCTCATATGAACAAAATTACTTGGTTTCTTCTACTGAGAATACTCACACTTTGTTCTACTGGCTAACACCGTACTAAACTTTTTTCGTTTTGCCTCTTACTGCCATTGTGTACTGCTGTCGTTGACATCTTTGCTTACCAGTTCCTCTTGCTGTCACCACAGTTGGCAGCTGTTCACATTCCTGCCTCCCATGTAACAGACACTGTCCCTCCCAGCATTCATCCCCTTGCATCTGCCCATGGGGCATCCGTGAGCCCCCACCCCCCATACATAAATGGCCAATGCGCTCTAGGTTAATGCTTCCCCATCCAACAGTTCTGGCTACATCTGATCAGTAGTTGGTGTACTCCCCTGGTTTGCTAACTCCTGCTTGTTCCTGACTCTTCTGACTTCTCCATCGCTGACCTTGGCTATGTTTATTGGACTCTCTGCCAGCTGCTTGCCCAGACTCGGAAAAATTTTTGTATACTGCACCTTTTCTGCCAGCCCGACCTCTTGCCAGACTCCCGTCTTAAAGTGCATGCTGCCTGCCTTGGTTTCATCTGTGTTGACACCCTCCGGTACAGCGCCTCGGTCTCTTGTAACGTCACCTGCCACATAGCTGAGACTACTTCTGTGGGGACTCTGCAGCAAAGACCAGATCCCACTTAGTAGGGGGAAAGGGGGAAACCAGGTGCTGCCTCCAGATTTAGCCCAAAGCTTTTGTGGCAAAGTGCATCCACATCTGCTTACTGACACTTATATATAAAAGATTATAGCTTCATAATGGAAATAGTCCGAAATGTCCCCTTGTATTAAAACATAGATGCTGCGATTGCAACACAGATTCAGCATACAATGCAGCAGAAGGAGCAACAAGGCGTGAAAGTGGTTAATGTTATAATGACCGGTAAGCAATTAAACTTTTGCCATAGAATCATTTGTTGCTAACTAAATCCTAGGATTAGGGGTTGTCCCGCGCCGAAACGGGTTTTTTTTTTCAACCCCCCCCCCCCCCCCCCGTTCGGCGCGAGACAACCCCGATGCAGGGACTTAAAAAAAAAACCGCACAGCGCTTACCTGAATCCCCGCGCTCCGGTGACTTCTTACTTACCGGTTGAAGATGGCCGCCGGGATCTTCTCCCTCGGTGGACCGCAGGGCTTCTGTGCGGTCCATTGCCGATTCCAGCCTCCTGATTGACTGGAATCGGCACGTGATGAGGCGGAGCTACATGGAGCCGGCATCCTGCACGAGCGGCCCCATTGAGAAAACAAGAAGACCCAGACTGCGCAAGCGCGGCTAATTTGGCCATTAGACGCCGAAAATTAGTCGGCTCCATGGAAACGAGGACGCTAGCAACGGAGCAGGTAAGTGAAAAACTTCTTATAACTTCTGTATGGCTCATAATTAATGCACAATGTACATTACAAAGTGCATTAATATGGCCATACAGAAGTGTATAGACCCACTTGCTGCCGCGGGACAACCCCTTTAATATCTTGGGTACAATACAAAATAACAGCCGTGTCAGGAAGACCAGTAACAATGCTGAACGGCGATTAGTCCCATTGCACAGAGCTGCAAATGCGTAGGGTTAAAAATCTACTAGCAACAACGCGGTCTATTGAAAACACCGCACACTATGTGTGCTCGTTTTCCTTTGTTATCTCAGCCGCAAGCAGTATACCTTGGCTATCCAGTCCAAGTCCTTCAGTATAGTGCCTCATTATACAACAGGCCTGTTGCTTGGCTAGTTCTGTGCCTAGTGCTGTGCACACCTAACGTTACTGTAGAGGCCGGCCTCACTTACAGTTTTGTTGGATGGGAGTCACTGCAGCTACCGACCCTGGCTTGTCTGAAGTCGGCACACAACTCTACCTCCCTTGGTCTGTTGTTATCCTTCAGCTGTTCCCAGCAGGTCAGGGTGATAGTGCAACTGCTCTGCTCCTCCGTGCAGAAAACAGCCTCCGGTTTCTGTGTAAAGCGCTCAAGGTGCTCTCTAAGCAGACCGCTCACAGCCAGGGCCCGTGCTCCCACTGCCCCGCTCTGTTGTCACAGGCAGCCACTCCCTGCAGACTACTGTGCCATTTTCCCCAGCTCTTCAGCAGCACCTCCATCCCACATCATCCCTTTTATCTGTCAGTTTTAGCCAATCAATGATCAGGCATGCTCAGTTCTGCCGTGGCAAAATCTGGCACACATTTATTTGGGGCATCTTCTGTCCATCGCCATGTCAAGCATTTTTAACTTTTTAGGGAGGCCCTCCTACATAGTGATATTATGGAGTCCCATAGTCTCCGGGTAGAGACGGCAACTTCTACAACTCCTTCTGCCGTGATTTGAACACCTGACATGGACTATTGTTCTCATACTGGAAACTACAAAGCCGTCCGTTCCTCCTGTGAAGGAGCTGTTCTCACTTCCACTCTACATCCTCTTTTGATTTAGTCCTATATGATCTTTTCATTATTACTTAGCTTATTACGTGTTAATGAGTAACATCGAGAGCTTCTTATTCTCAGCTCCAGGGAAGTAGACTTTCAGTTTTCAGAAGTTTTCAAAAGAATTCAAACTTGTTTCATGTCAGAGAACCTGCAGGCGATGATTCTTATTAGGAGGTTAACCTTTAATGATAAGGTGAGGAGGACTGAAGGCGGCTGTGAGGTCCTGGAACTTCAGTACTGTTAAATGCAACATAATCTTTTTAAAGAGACTGTATTGTAAGAGCATCCAATGGTCTCATTACTGGACCAAACCCAGGGGGCTAAGCTGCGTCTGCCGACGGCTTGCCCTGCTGGGGTCTGGATGCCATCACTAGTGGTCATTGCAATACCTTGGGCTCTCGTCTCCATCTGAGACTGTGCAGACGCACTATAAAAGATTTCTCAGTAAATGTAAAACTGGGTGCAAAATATTTCCCTGGTACAACCGTACAGAAAGAAAGTGGAGTAGGATACCAAGAATGGTAGGGTTGAAAGGGACCTCAAGGGTCATCGGGTCCAACCGCCTGCTCAGTGCAGGATTCACTAAGTCATCCCAGACAGATGTCTGTCCAGCCTTTGTTTGAACGTTGTCATTGAAGGAGAACTCACCACCTCCCGTGGTAACCTGTTCCACTCATTGATCACCCTCACTGTCAAGTTTTTTCTAATAGCCTGGAAGGAGTGGAGGTCAGGCTAACTAATGCACCTTTGCAGCAGCAGAAGCCCAGCAGTATCCCACCAACAACTGATCCAGTCGGTTAAGTAGCACCAAGTATCTTGAGGGATACAGAAACTTTCAGTCTCTTTGGCGCAATACAAAAACTGTGCCAATAGTAATACTTTCTTGGAGCTTCAGAGGCAGCTGCCGACTCTTAACGCTCTGAGAAGACATCTACGCCACACTAAATGGTGCCTTACCAGCTTCTGCTTCCCTCCAGTCCCGGCTCCTCCTTTTCTTAAAAGAACTGTCAGAATAAAACTTTACCAACACAATAAGGATATTACCGCGCACTAACAGAGCGGTTTTACGCCTTTACAGTATCATTGTGCCAACCCCTAATTCTATTGAAGCTGACCCAACATCCAGTTGATCACAACGGATCCATATTCAAAGACCCTTGGCTATCAGTTGTTATTGTCGGTGAATTTTGCTAGGAGACTGGTGACCAGAGTGTGCCCTCCATGTCCTTGGCAACACAGGGTCATTGTGAGGTCCTTGCCACCCTATAGCTTAGCCTCCTTAAAGAGGTGGTGCAGTTGACTGTCAGTTGTTTAAGTATAGCATCAACTGTGATAAAATGACAAAAGCAGTCATACTTGCCAATCTGCTGCCCCGTTGACCCGGCGATTCATGCCCACCTGACTGCTGCACCAATCATGCATTTCTTTCTTTGTAAAAATATGGCGTATTTTGAAAACTTTTGGCGCATTTACTAGTTTTTCCGGTGCTTCTAAATAGTCACCACAGTTACAAGCGCCGTTCACCTCTTTCATAAATATGGCGTACATCATTCCTGTCGGCGACTACTATAAAGCCAGCTCAAGTTAGGCCGTTATTGATAAGTAAGCCCCAGGGTGTGTTGTGTGGGTTTTGTTTTGTTTTTTTGTCAGCCCCATTAAATACGCTGTGCGAACGCTCCCTCAGAAGGCTGAAATGAGAACTGGGAGATCGGAGGGACGGCAGAGAACAACTGAAGGTAATGTACCGTCCTCCTGTCGCGGGACAGAATTTTGGCCTGAAAGTAAGGGGTTGCTTTAACTAATATGGATGATGGGGATATTCTTGGGAGACGCACCTGGGTTCTTGAGTTTAGCATGGAGTTGGGGACCTTCGACACAGGCTGACCATCGTTCAGGTTCTCAGTGGATGCCGGCAGTAACTGAACGACGAACAACAATTTGCTTCTCCTTCAGTTTCTGCAGGCATGATAATTACATAACTATCGTCCTGTTTACTGGGAATGGAGGCCGGCGGGTTGGACGATCCCCAGCGCGGTCCAACTCCATTCACGGAGCAATACTTGCTTTTGTGTAAAAGCGCAAAAGTGGTTATCACTGGTAGGACTGCAGGGCACTGAAGCGCCAGACAATCGTCCCCTGTAAAAGGATCATTAGTATGGTAATTAGGGATGAGCGAGCACGCTCAGACAAGAATACAGTTACTTGAGAAGTGCGAGGCTCGCTGGAGTAATTGACTTATCCGAGCGTGCTCGCCGATCTTTAATCGTAAAACACTCATTACCAAACCGATCCTCCCCTAGAAGTTGTTGAAATTGAATGAAACTTTCTGTGTGATTGTAACATTGATATAAGTGATTACAATATCAGAGCAAAAGGATCATTCATTATGGAGAACTGACCCCTTGTAGAGTGGCTCTAGTACCCTGGTGTACCGCCTCTAGCCTGGATACAAGATGTGATACAGGTGGGCATGGAGGCTCTAGTACCCTGTTGTACCATCCCTAGCCTGGATACAAGATGTGATACAGGTGGGCATGGAGGCTCTAGTACCCTGTTGTACCACCTCTAGCTTGTATACAAGATGTGATACGGGTGGGCATGGAGGCTCTAGTACTCTGTTGTACCATCCCTAGCTTGGATACAAGATGTGATACGGGGGGCATGGAGGCTCTAGTACTCTGTTATACCACCTCTAGCTTGTATACAAGATGTGATACGGGTGGGCATGGAGGCTCTAGTACTCTGTTGTACCATCCCTAGCTTGGATACAAGATGTGATACGGGGGGCATGGAGGCTCTAGTACCCTCTTGTACCACCTCTAGCTTGGATACAAGATGTGATACGGGTGGGCATGGAGGCTGTAGTACCCTGTTGTACCACCTCTAGCTTGTATACAAGATGTGATATGGGTGAGCATGGAGGCTCTAGTACCCTGTTGTACCACCTCTAGCTTGGATACAAGATATAATGCGGGCGGGCATGGAGCCATACAGGTTCTATATGGTATCGGTCAACATTTGCTGTATCTGAGCCTCTATATCATGGAAACTTATAGGCTTTCCAAGTTGGCATCCCAGATGGCCCTATACATGTTCTATCAGTGATAAGTCTGGTGACCGGGCAGCCATAGAAGTGTGACAATGTAGTGGGGGCTTCCTGTGACCCCCTTGTGTATGCAGCCGAGCATTATCCTGCTGCCTCTTGGCAGAACACATGTGGTTGCAGGATGTCCTGAACATATCACTGAGCTGTCATTGTCCATTGTACCACTACTAGCAGGGACCAACAGTCATATGTGATGGCTCCCCAAGACCATCACACCAGCAGGGGGCAGTGTGCCGCTTTACAGCAAAGGCAGGATTGAGGCGCTCACCTCGAGGTCTCCAGACATGAACATGTCCGTCATCAGTGGCCCAACTAAACCTGGATTCATCACTAAAGACAACCCAGTTCCCCTCTGTAGCGTCTGGTTTCATTATTCCTGACATTGCCGCACACAGAGACAATGGTGGGGGCCAGAGGTCGTACATGTAATGTGCGCCGTGAGACCAAATGTCCTCCAGCTAAGAGCCTGGAAATGGTTCAGACAGACACAGTGGCCTGTAATGATGGTGCCCCCTGCCTCTGGACAAGACGGCGAACAATGAAACAGTTGGCGCTGCAGGTGATTGTTGGACAACCAGATGCTCCTCTCTACTGGTGGTCTGTAGGGGGTCCTGAGCCCGGTCACCTTGTGTGCCCTCACACATCCATCGGTCCCAACACCCCCTAACAGTCTGGTTAAAACAGCCAGGTGGGGGACAATTCGTCCATACGACCATCCAGCTTCTCACATCCCAATAATGCGCCCCTCTCAGACTCTGGTAATGGGGTGAAATCTCTTCTCTGCGTCGTAGAGGCGTCTAGTGGTCAACAAGCTCTACAAGTGGAAAAAGAGGTCACTACACACAAGGAGCCTCCGAGAGCCTCTTATAGGCCAAGGGGGGAACCACTTTTAGGGCCTTCAGTGACAAGACCGTCCATCTAATCACCACAACTCTCATCATTTACAGATCTGCTGAGATGGAACCGCATGCCGGGTACTGCAGCAAAACAACAACTTTTTATAGGGGCGCAATTGCTTTGACAAAGAGCATAGATCACATTTGTCTCTGATAATTGAACATTTCCATATAATGAATTTCGTAGATTTCACTTTTTCTTCTTCATCGTTCCGCCAGCTATAGATTCGGATCATTCCTAATTCTCACAGATCCTCCATTCACATTAAAGGCAGCGCTCTCAGCCACATTAATGGAGACCATATGTTTTCCATGCGTGCCTCTCATGTGAATGATGAGCCCAGGAAGGAAGCTCAGCGCTCGCCTGTAGGTAGAGTTTACTCAACGCTCCGAGAACTGTTCCGGTGGGTCTGCCCGAGGTCGGGCCGCCTCGCGCTTTCTCCACAGCAGATGCACGGTTTAATAGAATTCAGTAAAATGAAAAGAGCAGAAGGAAATGATGCTGATTAAAATGGAAGCAAAATAAAATGCCATTTACAGAAAATAAGTAAACATATGCAGATTGAGCGATGTCAGACCCGAGACGAGGGCAGAATGGAAGTCGTACGCCAAGCAAACACTGTCTGCGGATTGGAGTCATCAATTAAACTGCAGCGGTGAATTACAGGGAGTTATATTTAGCCGGACAGCTCTGACTGTGGATGTAAATTAAACTGTCTCATTAAGGCGCTCCTCTCCATCACCTTTTTAATAAGCTGTAATAATATGTTGCGCTGTCCTTTTCTGTAGCGAGCAGATATATTCATACCTGTTGTAATAGTTTCTTTTATTGGTCTTAAGTGGGAATTTATCCGGTCATGTGCAGAATCAAAGGGCTCCCCTGGCACAGCTACTGTAGCTTGGGAAGATATACAAAAACATTTTTAAAAAAACGTCCAGCACCCCCCTTCTGTGGAAATGTAAAAGTGAAACTCTGACTATCCAAAGTATATGGTGTATATCTTTATAGGGACCGACTCTGCGTTGTCCTGATATAGAGCTCCAAATATTCTCTAAAGCAGTTAAATGAGAGAATATTTTCTTACTGTAGCCACCAGTAGGGGGAGCTCACCTCACTGCATGGGGGATGTTTACAGCTTCCATTGAAATCAAGTATAAATCTGTCTTCAGTAAGCTCCGGCTGCTGGTGGCTACTGGCAGATTAAATGTTAGCATTTTAAAGGTAACCTTTCATCACCTTTGAGCCCCATAAACTATGGTATGAGGCTTAAAGGTAAGGGAACGGGGAGTTTGGGGAGCTGTGTCTGATGCTCACGGGGTACCCCATTTCAGAGTTATGTCCAATGCATGCACACTGCCTGACTCTGTTCAGAAGGATGTGCATGCACGGTCCCATAGAGATGAATGAGAGAGTGCGCGTACAGCCAGCTGGAAGGAGTCACGTGTGCACTTGCCAACTTCATGGGGACACTCCGCTGTAATGGGGTATCTGGGGAGTGTGAACCAGGGCATCCTGGACTTCCCCAGACTGTGAGGCCCATATCATAGGTTAATCTGGCTGTTTGCAGCAAGGATTTGGAGGACTGTAAAAGAAGAATGATCCTCCAACCTCGAGAAAGATGGGTTGGGAAACTGATCAGAAAATCATTTTGAAGCTAAAATATAATAATCTTTGTAGTTGCAGGAACACCCTAAAACCAGAGAAAAAAACGTACCCCAAGCCACTCGTATAATAAGATGTAGTCCAGCTACCGGCTGCCTCTTCCTGATAGCTGGGACTGAACAGTGGAAATTGCATGTGAATACATATCTTAACCTTTCATCTTAGTACAGGATGTACACAAAACTGCATAGATGATGTCCTATATAACAAACAGCAGTCAAAATTCCTAATAAATCAGCTTATGAAGCTGCAGGTTCAGAGCTCAGTGGGTGTTCCCTGCTTTTGGAACTATAGCTTCACAGCTCAGTGTATGTGTTTTTTTCTGCTTGTGGAGCTGCAGATTTGGTGTTCTCTCCTTAGGCAGTTGCTGGTTCAGAGCTCAGTGGGTGTGGAACTACAAGTTCAGAGCTCAGTGGATGCTCCCTGCTTAAGCAGCTGCAGATTCACAGCTCAGTGAGCTTTCTCTGTGAAGCTGTCGTCCTCCGTTCTTTCATCCACTCTTGTTCTGTCATAGCTGCACAGCCGTGCAACCTAAAATGCTCTTAAGGAATATTTGCAATGATGCAAATGACACTGACCGTAGATTATTCTATAGTGCTCTGGAAGGTGTTAGTATGGAGCAAGTGAATAATATGCGACTGCAAGATCAGAGATACACACAGGGCTGTTTTAGTAGTCTGTAACTGTGCAGCAGCAACTGCATCAGCCTCTAGCACACGGGGCTACATACGCGCTGTATACAGGACACGCGAGATTTTTTTTCTTTGCATTTAATTGACTTTCCATGACATTGTTTATTTCAAATGGCTGCAAAAGTGCACAGCAGTAGCAGGGCTTTGGCTTTTGGTTATATAGGGAGCTTGTGGATTTTTGGAGATATCGAGGGCTCCAAGCAAAATAGACCTGTGTAGTCGGTGGGGCTCCCAGCTGCCCGTAACCCCATTGATGAAAGCCTCTGACTTGTTTGTGTGATGTGTTTCGAGTGTCATTTTAATCCGGTAGACAGGAACCCGTTCTCCTGAACCCCAGATTTGCAACTTTATAGCTAGATCTCCTATCTGTGCCTCAAGTTCTGAAGAGTAGCTTCCACTATATACACTCCAGCTATACATCTACTGGCGGGGCTCCAGACCCCGTAACTTTGGCTGTCATTATATTCCTTGAGAATTTGCAGCTTTTAAACTTTTGTTGTCCCCCCCCCCCCCCCCCCGCCCCCCTGCCCCCCATCCTCCCTCCACCTTCTCCTCACTAATGTAATTGCACAGAAGTCTATTACTGCTTTGGTAAATGACACTTTTGGCAGGAGGCACAATTGCGCTGCGGCTTTGAATGAATAAATAACGGCGCGTTTCATCCTACATTACCTGTGATCTAAGACCCGACAGTTTTGTATCTGAGGCAACAAAGTACGTCACAGTTAACTACTGCCAGCAAGCCAGCGCTCTCCCAGTCAGTCAGAGTGCCGACTCAGCAGCCCCCGCAGGCGACAGTTTTACTGTTTAAATGATGTGCACTGATACAAAATACATTTTGGGCTGTAAAGCAATGAAAACCTGTCCTGTGCGATATTTCTGGGACTTTGAGCACCATCTAATATTTATAATCAATTTAATGTGATGAAACGAGACAGTCTGGAAGCCAGGTAGTCATTAGTCATGAGCAAAACTCTTCTCCAAGTTTCTAAGTCACTGGGATCTGACATTAGCAGAGATGACACCGCCATCTATAATCCCCGTATGATCTTACAGTAGTAAAAGCCTCTTAGATTACAGAAACAGCGCCACACCTGTCCACAGGATGTGCCTGCTCTAAGAGCGCCACTTCATTGGCTGAGCTGCAATACCACACACCACCTTTGGACAGGTGTGGCGATGTTTCTGGAAGAAAGAAGCCAGGTTTTACTAATTCTCTACAACCCTTTTTTAAATGTTTTGTCCAGTTGAGCACCTGTTCGTGGGGCCAGTGTGCTTATGCTCTGAGCGGATTTCTGCAGGGAGCAGACAGCTCTGTTCTCACTGCAGTGACCCGGTTTGGTATTACAGGTAAAGTTCCCATTTGCTTAAATAGGTACTTTACATGTAATACCAAACCTGGCCACTGCAGTAAGAACAGAGCTGTCTGCTGCCTGCAGAAATCAGCTCAGTTTACAACACACTGACCTGGGATATAGCTGATCGGTGGCAGGTCCCAGGCGGTACACACCTGCTGATCTACTGATGACCTTTCCTACAGATAGGCCATTAGTAGCTTACAACCGGATACCCTCTTTAAGTAGTATAGGGTTCACTGGGCTTGTCACAGTATTTGGGTCCCTGTAGTATGTGACGTATGCACCACTACCATCCTTCGGACATTAAATGGGCTATCTGTTATATTAAAGGAGTTTTCCAAGACTAGGATATTGATGATCAGGTTCTCTTGGTGATCAGGTTCTTGACGCTGCAATGCAGGGGTGAGCGCTGTGGCCTTTTCTTTGGCCATTAACGGCATGTTCATTTATCATGTGGCCTGAGAGCATCTATCCTATTCATTTGTATGTGATTGAGCTGCAAAATGTATGGCGCTGTTCCTGGTATGGAGTGAAGAGGCCACAGTGCTTGCCCAAGCATTGTATCTCTTCCTGCATGCAAATGCTTGGGGAGAGATCAGAGGTCTCATTTGTTATAATAGCGACAGCGGACTACACATCAAGTGAGTTATATGCTTGTTGTAACATCTTACCGTAGAAGGATAGGAGCTGCAGGACTATAGAGTAGTCAGGCAGCGTTGTCTGGAGGAGAGCCAGGAGTCGTCAGCAGGTAGTCACGTTTGCAGTACAAATTGATGAGGCGGAGAGCATAATCAGATGGAAAGCCAGGAGTCGTTATTGGGAAGTCGTGGTTGCAGTACAAATGGATGAGGCAGAAAGCGTAGTTGGAAGTAGAGCCAGGAGTCGTCAGCAGGTAGTCACAGTTTGCAGGAGAGGAGCAGGTTAGGAGATGTAGCTTGATAAAGGCAATGCACGCTGGTCTAGTGGCAGGGTCAGGATTTTATGATGAGCATAATCAGGAAACAGAGGTGGAGTCAGGACCAGGAGGCAGGACTATATTAGCAGGGAACATAGAACAAGGCTAGAGTCATGCAGAGGAACGTGTCCAAAGGCTGGATGGCTCAGTAGTGAGAGCTACTGATTGGAGCGCAGGAGGTCCCTGGTTCGATCCCTTACAGTTGGGTTGTTGTCTGGCTGGAGATGCACTATGGGGGTCACTATTAAGACTAGGGCCACTATTACTACAGGGCCTGTTAATATGGGATGCTATTAATATTGGGACCAATATGGGAGATGCTGACTACCTGGGTCATTATTACTACTGGGGCCACTAAGGGGGCACTATTACTACTGGGGTCATTAGGAGCATCACTTGGGGACACTTTCAGTGTCTGTAAAATGAGTGTATTTTTTGTGGACCGATAGCGGAGCACCGGAGACACGTGTGCGGCTGATGCTGATGCGTGATAGTATTGAGTGCAGCATCACCAGTTAACCCGCCAGGGTCGCAGTTTTCAATCACCGCCATCATAGTGCGGTGAATATACATTGCTGGATGCGCGGCTCTGACTTCCGGCACTGCGGATATACTTTAGATGGTGTCAAGGGGTTAATATCTTTTCATGCGGAGATTTATATGGGAGCCGTAGTCTTCTGTAATCGTACGCTGTGAACATCCTCCATCTGTCTGGCCACCAGCGGCCGCAGAATATTGCGACTCTTCACCTGTAACCTGTGATCCTCTGCACAAGCGCACAACAACTTGTCGAGAGCGAGCCGTGAACGCAGAATAGATTTCATGACGGGGAGTTAATTGCGCGCTCCCCGGCGGGCGGTGAAGGGGGGGGGGGGGCGTTAATCTTTGTGCTTTTGAACGTCTCTCTATTTTTAGCTGCCGTTCTGAGATTGTCCCTGGGGATAGTATGTGACACTGTGACAGCGGGCGACTCCTGGCGTACTGTGGCATTTCATTTGCTCTAGCTTTAACCCCTCAGTGACTGGCCTGTTTTATGCTTAAGGACGGAGCGATTGTCATGGACACATTGCAAGAGCCGTAACTCGCTGACATCGCCGCACGCGGGCTCGGGGGCTTTGTGAGACAAGTTGTGTACTTATAATGTGGTGTAGAGCTCTTAGGGGGGTAGAGACTGGAACCCCAGAAATTCTGCATTGTGTTGTGGTTTTGTTTTTACGGCGTTCTCTATTCAGTTAGACTAACCGGATAACTTTCTTTTGTGGATCGGCCCGATTACTGCGATTCCGAGTTTATAGAGGGTATTTTTTTAATACTTTTAGCACCAAAAAAACACATTTGAAAAAAAACCAAAAAAAACCCCCATTGAATCTGCATTATTGCCACCTTCCAAGGCCCAGAACATTTTTGTTTTCCTGGCAGTGGATCGCTGTGAGGTGTTTTTTGCGGGAAAGTTGTTATTTTCACTGGTCCCGGTTTGAGGGACATGTGACTTTTGGATTTCTTGTTGTTCCATTTTTTTTGGGATGTGAATCAAACAAAAATCGCAATTCTGCCGTTACTTTTCAAAATTATTTTTTTTCTGGCATTCACCAAGCGAGAAAACCTTTTCATTGTCCGTGTCGTTAAACGCGGTAATGCCGGTTATGTGCTGCATTTTGTAAACCTTTTTGTTATTTTATCCATTTAAAAAAATGGTTTTGTGTGGAAAAATGCATATTTTTATATTTAAACTCTTTTTTTTTTTTCTTTAAACTTTATTAAGCTTTTTGTCACTATTTTTAGTCTCTCAAGAGGACTTGAAAATGTGTTCGGCTGCTAGAATAGTTCACTGCATTACTTATGTAGTGCACCCTACATTGCCTGTGACATGAGCCTATTAGGCTCTGCCGGAGGCGGGTCCAATAGGCTGAGTTACACGGCAGACACAGAGCCCTTTGTTTAGGCTTCTGGCTACCATGGGGCCCATTTGTACCTTGCAATTGCATTGCGGTATGTTGATGGGTGACACAAAAAGCCCGCTTCCCCATGTCAGCTGCCTAAATACAGCAGTTGTTATTGATGGTGGCATGTAAGAGGTGTGCCAAGTTGGGGTACACTTGCCTTGGATTGCTGACCTCTCGCACATGAAAACGGCACACAACACGTGTAGAAACTGCTCAGGAGATGTGGATTTCTTTATCTGGCTCCTGCCAGCCTTTATTTTCACAGTACATCATATAACCTCAAAATACACAGTTCACGTGAGCACCCCACCTGGGTGTAGAGTTTAGGGTTGGCTTCCCTGCCAAACTCCTGGTCTGCACTAGACCCTGGCTAGCAGCTCTTCCAGCTCCACGAATCTGGCTCTCTCAGCCAGCATCTCTCCCAACTTGGGTGTGAGTCCAGGGTTGTTGTCTCTGTCGGACTCTGGCCTTTGCTAGGCCACCAGCCTGCAGTACCTCAGCCCTGCTGCGCTGGTCCTTTCCCCCTTGCTTTTGGCAGGAACTGGCTTTTATCTGGTTCCTGCTCCACCCCTTGGTGTTAACGCTAACAGCAGAAGTCCTCTCTGCAGCCCTCTACAGGCCCTTCTATGTACTGCACTACTACAGAGGTTAAACTGTCAGGATCTGAGGTTTCTCTGTCCCTGGCAGTTACAGCAGGAGCGTGGCTGTCAGTAATTAGGCAAGCAATTGCCATAAAGCCCATGGGTGACCGCCATAAAAAGGCGTATTGATGGTCACTAAGAGGTTATGGGGGGGGGGGGGGTGAATTTATTGGAAGGTTATACTGTAACAAACCAAGCGGCTACCAAGTCATAATCTGAGACTGAAGTCTGGAAAGAGGAAATACTGTAAAGAGAGAACTGCGGACGTGGAGGATTTACAGGAATGTCTTGGAGCATATCCTTAAAGGGGTTTAGCATGGGCAGGAAATGAAAAAAGATCAGGTCAATAAATGGTGTAAAATAATTTTTTTGTTTCGATCCTGGAAGAAGCTGCAGCAATCACCTGTCGATCACTGAGCACCAGACCCCTCAGCCAGTCACAAGTTTGCTATGAACAGCCCCACTGAAGCCTGTAATTGGCGGAGGGGTCACATGCCCAATAAATGATAGATCACCACCATGAAGCCACTTAACCCCTTCATACCCTAGGACGTATATGTATGCCCTGGCTGGGTAGGGCTCCTGCAAATGGACGTAAATTTGTGTCCTATGGATGATGCTGGCTGTGACTGACAGCCAGCCTGCCTCTGGCTGCAAACCCTTACATACTGCAATCATTGTTGATCGCAACATGTAAAAGGTTGACAGAAAAAGGACGCTCCCTCTATGATGTCATCGGCCCTCGGCTACGTAATCGTTGAGGGTCTATGGGCTGCCATAGCAACTAGACGCCAGAAAGTGGTCTGCCATAGGCCGCCTGCACACGAGCGGAAATCCCGCGGCGGGATTTCCGCCGCTCAAAGCCTGCATAGGAGTGCATTACAATACGCACTCCTATGCAGACGACCGCGGTTTGGCCGTGCGAAATCTCGCACGGCAAACAAACCGCGGCATGTCCTATTCTTGTGCAGGGCTCGCAGAGCCTCGCACAGAAACGTCACTCACCCGGCCGCCGGCTCCGGTCTGCGCATGCACGTGAAAGAGCCGGGGCCGCCGGGCGCGGGTGAGTACGCGCTCGTCTCTGCAGGCGCTCGGGTCGGGTCTCGCGGCGAGAGTTCTCGCCGCCAGATCCGACCCGCTCGTCTGCAGGCGGCCATAACCTATGATCGCTATTGTTAGAAATAATACATTGCAGTACAGAAGTACTGCTGTGTATTATCATAGCAATCTAAGCATCACAGGTTCAAGTCCATTACAGGAACATAGAAACTGTAGGAAAACTAAAATAAAAACGGTAAAAATAATACAGGGAAAAATTGGGGAATAAAGCCTTTTTCTGCACTTACCCCTCTTTGTATAATTACAATAAAAATAAATAATAAACCTACATGTTTGGCATCATTGCATCCATAATGACCCATATCATAAATTTAATGTACACTTTTAGTCCCACACAGCAAACACTCTGAAAAAAACAGAGACATAAATGTGATCAAGAAAGCCATATATACCCCAGAATGGTACAAATAAATACGACAATGGAAAAATAAATCCGTTATGGGACTTTGATTTTCCAGTAAAGGGTTTTGTGCAAAATTAGAAAAAAATGTTATTGAATGATAGCTGAGCGCTGCCTGTGATTGGCTGAGCGCTTAGCCAATCAGATACAGCCCTTTCAGCAGGTGGGGATTTAAAATCCCGGCCTGCTAGAAGAACTTAACTGCACTGCCGGAGGACTAAGCAGCTGGACGCGCCAAGCCCTGACAGCGCCGGACAGCTGAGTGCATATTTTTTTTTACTTTTTACACGTTAGTGTTGATTCTCAGGGAAGGGCTTATATTTAAAGCCCTTCCCCGAAAATCAGTGCACGCAGCTCATTGCTTTCAATGGGGAAGCTGGCAGCAGCCCCATTGAAAGCAATGGTGCACGGACCCCCATCGAGTATGAGCTGAGGGGGGGTTTTTCAGCATACAAAATGTGCTGAAAAAGTCGGCTTATACTCGAGTATATACAGTAAGAGGAAAATCCAAAAAGTTGTCATGCCCTAAGGTCTAAATTAGGCCAAGTCACTAAGGGGTTATGAACTCCTGGCAACATGACGCCCAGAATGTGAGCAGTGATGCCCGGAGAACTGGTGGTGACCCTGTGGTCTCTGATTTGCTACAGCGTTCACCTTATTTCCGCTGTCGGCAGAGACTACAATCACCACAGGAGCCGGTAAACTTTTTCCTCAGGGAAGACGAGAGATAAGTACACTTTCTTTTGTTATTTTATACCACGGGCATCAGATTATTTATTTTTTTAACTCTGCCAACCCCTTTAAAGAGGTACGTGTGCTTTATTGCTTTATTTTACACCGTTCCCTGAGCCTAGAATTTTTTTTGTATTTTTAAGTCACAGAAAAAGTGTTCAAAGAAAACAGTGCCACATTTGCTCATGGGCTCTGCCTGGTATTACAGTACTTATACCTTCACTCGAATGCTGCAGTCCCATACACAACATGTCACTGGTTCCACAAAAAAAGGCAAATTCTTTGTCTCTTCTGAACATCACATTTTAATTTTCAGAAGATAACATTTTTGGGGGTCGAGGCACTGTGGCCTGCAAAGGTTCTCAGGTCGAAAAGACTGAAGCCATGTATAATGTTCCCAAACCCATGCCATTTTGAAGTTTGTTGGAAATTTTTGTAAGCCAGATGCTGACATTGTCAAAAAGAACTGAATTCAAGAAAATGTAAGTGGCCTGTACTGAGCCAAGTACCCTGCTGCATGATGCTCATTAGCCCCAAAAAGGGTATCTAAACAGGGAATGCCATCTTTGTACCACCCTTGTTAATGTGGTACTTGTGGGACACCTGAGCTGCTGGATTCGTGAACTGAAAAGATTCATTTTTGTTTTTGATTTCCCATCAAAGAGCGGGTATATAATTTAATTCTGGGGTGCAGATGAGTTATTTATTGGGTCCGTGGACGCTGATCTCCCTCACCTCCTTCCACCGGTGGGCCCGGCTCTGTCGTCTGTGACAGAAGGTGTATCTCCTTCCTTTCCACATAATCTGTCGCTTCACCCAGCTTTCCCATGATCGGCCAATCCAGATAAGATTTATATGAGAGCAATTGCCTGAGCAGTTAGTCTCTAGTGTGTGAAGATGCAGTATTGTTCTGACCGCTGGCCTGGGTTTGCTCCTTCAGTATTATACTCAACTTTTCCCATCTCCTTTACTCCTGACCTCCACTTGTTCATTAACTATGCTTACTCTGTCTGCTGCTGCCCCGACCCTTGGTTACACAAGAACCATGCCTCTCTTGACCTTGGCTCTGTTCTATGACTATGTCTCTGTCTCCTCCTCCAGTTCCGTATTATGGTAGCCTTGAGCAGTTGACATCGGTGCCTTGTAACCAAGGCTGGTAGGGTAACCATTTGGGGTTCCTTGTAGCAAAGGCCAGATTTTTTCCATTGAAGACCAACAGGTCATCAATTGATGGTCTTCAGGGATGCGCCGCTTGGGATCCTTGCTGATGAGCTGATTTCCAGGGCTGCATGGACTGGATTTAGCACAGGAAGTGGAAAGTGCTGACCATAGCGCAGCTGCCAGGGTTAGTATTGCAACAGCCCGTTGCACTGCGGTCAGCACAATGTGTGTTCTGCAGTGACAGCGGGCCTGGGAACCATCTGATCGCTGGGGATCCTGAGCGGGGGTCACCGGGGATCAACTATTGATGACCTGTTGATCATCAATAGAAAAAAAAATAAAGGTACTGAAATACCCTTTACAGTAAAATTATAGAAATTAAATAGGAAAATAATCAGAATACCCTTAAAGGGGTTGTCTCGCGGCAGCAAGTGGGGTTATACACTTCTGTATGGCCATATTAATGCACTTTGTAATATACATCCTGCATTAATTATGAGCCATACAGAAGTTATTCACTTACCTGCTCCGTCGCCATGGATCCGTCTAAATTCGCTGTCTTCTGGCATTTTTAGACGCGCTTGCGCAGTCCGGTCTTCTCCCTGGGGAATGGGGCTGCTCGTGCCGGAGAGCTGGTCCTCGTAGCTCCGCCCCGTCACGTGTGCCGATTCCAGCCAATCAGAGTTCAGCCCGGCACCAACCAAATAAAGTGGGATTTTCCACATTTGCGTCTGCTGCCCCTTTTGTAGACAGTCCGAGGTTTGTAGCTTTGTGTATTTTTAACTTTACTTTCTAACCAACTTATTTTTTACTTTGTGCTGTAACTGTAACAAGCGCTTCGTCCCGTCGGCTCCTTCACGCTTCACAGCCTCCTGTGTGCCACGCGGTTTGCTATTCACTCGCTAAATAACTCAACATTTAGTTTTCTTTTCATGCAAGAAGATGTTGCTTTGTCGTCTTAGTAGAAACAACTACTTCTGATTACAGTCCAGGACTCCGAGGGGAGAAACGAACTGCTTAGAAATGTATCACGGCTTTTATTTTTGATTATTAAGAGAATTATTGATTGCACTTTTTTATATCTTTTTTTTAGATTGTCATTTTGATGTGTCTTGCAGTATCTGCCCCTTCCCAACACAATTGCTTTTATCACCGTTTTGGATTTCCGTCTCTCTGTTCCGTTTTTAGAGCAGATAAATGGAAGTAAACTGAAATAAACTGATAGTTTTTTACCAAATTGATTAAAAAAAAGTGAATGCTCTCAGTTTGTTTCAGTTCTGCTTTGTTTCAGATTTCTTTTGATGATCCAGTTTTACTAAAAACAGAAATCAGAAAATGGAAGTGCAATGGAAAGCATCCATAAGCTTTCTGCTTACATCTGTTTTCCAGTATTTAACCCCTTAAGGACCAAGCGCGGTAAATATACGGCACTTGATCCTGGGCTTTAATCCCGGCCGATAGCAGAAGTATGGCGCGGGAATAAAGCATCTATGCTCCTGCAATCAAGCAGGAGCAGATCAGGTCGTCAGCTGTTAGCAACAGCCCCTCGGCTGATTTTCACCCAGAGGAGAAGTGAAAAGTGGTTCTTAACTACTTCAGCCTTCTCCTTTCCAAGCTACATAGAGCTCAATGAGCGCTATGTGCTAAAAAGTGTTACTTTCACTATGTGAAATGACAGTCATGTGACCACAGTTGCCTGCTGGTACAGCAGAGCTGCGGGTTCCCAGCAGACCCTGATCAGCTCTGTTAGTGACTATTATCACTACACTGGGATGTTTTCCCTGGAACTGTGGCTTCTATGTAGCTCCTATGTCTGCCCCAGCTAGAGTGTAAGTATGTGAAATTAAAAAAAACATTAACGTCCCCCAGAGGTCTTATATGATATCATGTGGGACATAGATGGTAAAAAAAATATTTACAAAAAGAAGTAAAAAAAATGTACAGACTAAAATAAAATTATATAAAAAAGAAAACCACATACTACACGTCTAATGCCAACCAAAACCGTCGCCATATGAGTCCTGTAATCCAAAACTATACAAATTATATGTCAAAACATCTAAAACAAAATGAGGAACCATACTTTATTTTAGTGTAAATATGCTGATATTAAAAATAAACTATATTTTTTTAAATCACTTTTTTAGCTTTTTACCCCAAATAAAAAAATTAAAAAAAAGTTTAATAAAAAGATATACCGTATATTCCGGCGTATAAGGCGACAGGGCGTATAAGACGACCCCCCAACTGTCACCTTATACGCCGGGAATACAGCGGAGCAAAAAAAAAAAAATCATTACTCACCACCCCCGGCGTTCAGCGGCGCTGCTGCAGGATGTCGCTCCCTCCTGGTCCCCGGCAGAGCATTGCTTTCTGGAGGCGGGGATTTCACACGTGCCTTCAGCCAATCACAGCCATTCAATGACATCATTGAATGGCTGTGATTGGCTAACACATGTGCGCCTTCAGCCAATCACAGCCATTCAATGATGTCATTGAATGGCTGTGATTGGCTGACGGCGTGTGTTAGCTAATCACAGTATTAGCTTTCTGGAGGCGGGGATTTCAAGCCCCGCATTCAGAAAGCAATGCTTTGCCGGGGACCAGGAGGGAGCGACATCCTGCAGCAGCGCCGCAGAACGCTGGGGGAGGTGAGTAATGATTTTTTTTTTTTTTGGACACTTTCTTTTTTTTGTATTACCGGCGTATAAGACGACCCCCTACTTCAGAGCAGATTTTTTGGGGTTCAAAAGTCGTCTTATACGCCGGTATATACAGTAAAAAATAGCCCTATATGTCACAAAAAAACAAGCAAAAATAATTTGGGCAGCTGAAGAACAAAAAAATAGGGCAGTAAAACCACTACATGGGTAAATTTTCCTAAAAAGTGTCTGGTCCTTTAGAAACAAAATGCCCTGGTCCTTAAGGGGTTAAAACAATTCTGTTTTCTTGTGCCGCTGCTAGACGTGGTGGTGGTGGACTTTGCATGGACTTTATATGTTCTCTTTGTGCTTCTTGTTCTCTTCCTCCTCTAGAGCAGAGAGAAGGAAGAACAAGCATGATGGCTCAGCCCCTATCATTGCTGTCATGCAGTGCTGGAGTCATAGGGTGATATGACCAAGAATGATGTCAGTGTTGGCTTTTATTTTCTCTTTGTGTTTATGCAGTGTGCGACAAGCGGGAAGAGGTCTGCACTCACTTAGCGGTTTCTAAGGGGTGGTTGACACGGTGGCAACTATGTAATCTCGCTCACAGATGAAGGTAGACAATAGGATATTGTCGACTAATGGAATTAGGTGAATGTGACGCCAGTGCTTAACTTAAAAGGTCGTAGTAGAGAAATAAGACTAACGCACATATTTCAGTAAACTGCAGGCACACCATTTACTGTTGAACGTGTCAGTCTGCAAGAATATTACACAGTAGAATTTGCATATGCACATTTTAAACCTTGATACATGGATAAAGAAGCCCTGGGGAGGGGCAGCACCTGAGATAAGGGAAAACTATAGGGAGACTGACTAGCACTGACAAACAAAACCCCTATCAACCCAACTAACAGAAATTGCCAGCCTGAAATATGAGCTAAAATTCTCTAGTACTCAATCCGTGGGACTGTCTGAAAATTCTGTGGTCTTTGCAGCTTACGATGCTGTGCCTTTGTTGGCTGTTTGGTGGAAGCAGGGATGGAAGGCACAGCTTGGAAGGATTTCAGGTCTTGAAGACAAGCCCAGGCTACTCGGCATAGTGGGTAATTGATTAGCTGCACACAGGGTTTCTTGAAGTTGTAAGTAAGCTTCTCTAGTTACAGGGCAGGGGGGAAGCCAGTAAGATGGCTTCACCTTGCTGCCGGCATTCTTCTCCCTCCTTCTGTGTCTCCCTCTCTCTCCACACTCTTTGTTCCCGCCTCTCAACACTTTATAATTATCTACTAAGCCACAGATCAAAGGAACAGGAAATTCTCCAGCCTAGTCCACTTCTTTCAGCTCGGCTGCTGTTAGCTTCGCCCCTCAACCATCAGGATGCTTCTTTCTTCTTCTGGGTCAGGTAAACTGAAGGTCCTGTCTGCTTCATACAGAGAGTTTTCCCTAGGTCCTTCAGCCTTTATTTTACAGTGAAATTACTATTTAGTTCCCTATTCTGGCCCTATCTTCTTATTAAACATAACCCTGCCCTTTGCTAAATGAGCTGTAGGTAGGACAGTTGCTCTTGACTTGCTGTTAAGTACTTTTACTGTAGTGTCACACTTCAGGTCACTACGTTTATTTTTCTTGCTCTTCTCTTTCTCTGGCAATGAAAGGACAAGTGTGGTGGCTCAGTTGTTGGAGCTGGAGGTTCAAGGTTGACTAAGGGTGATGTTTGAATAGAGTTTTTCAAAGTTGATGTTGCCCTGGTTGAGATTAGAACCTAGAACCCGAGCATTGCAAGGCAACAGTGCCAACCACAGAGCCACATTCACTGAAGAGTCAGCACCACCACTGATAGATGTGTTGTGCTATATTCTCCCATAGATATGCCATCATTATTCTGTATTTAAGTCTAACAACTCCCGGCTAAATTTGACTTTCTTTTATTGCCACTGATATTTTACATGTTTATAGGTTTAGGTCACAGGCACATGGTCATGTTAAGGCAAGCATTGAAGCCCATGGGCCCATGCTGTATGGAAACCAACACAAAATTGCCCCTTGTTCCATCAGTCTTGTAATGGGCCATATGCATCAAATAACGGTCATCTGATAGCACTTCAGGAATGTTGGAGTCGAAAGCGCTCGATCCTTCTGTTCTCTGACATCTGCAATCGAGGCAAAGCCAGGAGGACCCTATACGCCTTATATTGTTAGCCAATCCCTCCAACTCCAGTTGCTGAGTTATGACTATTCTTTGAGCAGCTTTACGTTAAGGCCGAATGCACATGTGCGTAAATTCCACGTCGAAAATTCTGCGCGTAATTTCCGCCGTTGCGTGCTGCCATCAGGATTGCATTGGTTTATGCAATTCTATGCAGACGGCTGCGATGTCGTTCGCGGAAAACGCGCGTGATAACAAAATCACGGCATGTCCTATACGAGGCTCACACTGCCGCATCACTGCTGACGCGCCGGCTCTGCACTGCGCATGTGCAGCTGTGCGCCGGCTGATATATCCACAGCGCAGAGTGAAGACGCCGGATAGGTAAGCCGCGGGTGCCTGCAGGGTCACAGGGTTGCATCCCGCTGCGAGAATCTCGCAGTCGGAATCTGACTCGGCCGTCTTCATTTGGCCTAAGTCCTAGTTGACTTCTATTCGGAAAACAACTTTCTGTTATAAATAAATATAGCAAATGTTGCCTAATTGGGTAGTACGGTGGCCCAGTGGTTAGCACTGTTGTCTTGCTGCAATGGGGCCATGGTTCAAATCCAACCAAGAGCAACATTTGCATGGAGTTTGTATTTTCTCCCTGTGTTTGCGTGGGTCACAAATACCTATGAAATCTTATGTACGAACAGCTTCACACCTTCACCAATGGTTATTCATATAGACTCGTGATGCATGTTTTCTATAGTCACTCGCAATCCGTCAGTCTCGGCCCATTCGGGTTGTACGGCCGCACTTTAAGAGCATGTGGTGCTATAGCATTGCCAGGGGCCATTTACGGTCAAGTCGCTCCTCATGACCCCGCCATGGATTTTATCCACTTCTCTATTAATAATGCAGTTTTCTGGCTTCTGCTGACATGTACATTTTCCTGTCCTACGGTGACATGTGTCCATTGTCCTAAAAATACAGTAAATCAGTGTTAATCTTTTTTTTATTGTGCTGCATAAAAAATGTACAAAATGTTTTTTTTTTGCTTTATTCTTTTATTTTTTTTATTTGTGCTTTACCTTCGGATTTAGTAAAGGTTACCGTGGCGCTTAGTGCGTTGGATGCACGTTTACAGCGAACTTCAGCTTGACTCTTTCCAATGGCTCTTGCTCTGTTAAGTGTCAATATAAAGTTTGCTGACACTGTGCATTTAACGCATTATGTGTCGGGTTAATGTTTGCTACATCTGTATGCAATTGTGAGGATTCTCCACAGCCAATAATTTACAAAGCCAATTAATATAGGATGTAGTTATAAAGCCGGATCCGGCGCTTTATCGCACGACTGGTGTCCCATATTGAAATGGCAATAGCGTACTTGAATACAAAGACATGGATGCGCTACACGATGGTATAGTGCACGGGCCCCGGGGGGCCCCGGGACGTAGATTCCAATTTTGTGTTGTGGCCCCTGTAAGAGAGTAAAACCCAATTGTAAAGTTGGAGAGCGATATGTGAGAAGCAGAAGAAATCCGCTTTCCGCGTGTGTCTATATTTCGTGGGACCGCCGTTATGACCGAAGTAAGGAAAGCATACTGGAAGTGGCTCCTTCTGCTATGATAGGGGCAGATCATGCAGGAAGTCGTCCACCGTTGTCTGCAGGAGATTCAGGTACCGATCCGCATTGAACACAAGACCCACAATGGCTGCATGCATGTATCGTAGCAGAAGGAGGCCGCTCCGACTACACTTACTTTACTTCAGTCATAGCAGCGGTCCAACAGGACTTAAGGAAGCGTGGAAAGTGGATTCTGCTTCTCAGATGCTAGTCTTCAACTCTGCTATTGGGTTTTATTCTCTATCTCTTACAATGGTCACAACAAAATTAAAATCCATGTTTTGGGGAACCCCCAGGGCCCGTGCACCATCTTATAATGTAGCCCATCCATGCCTTCCTTATATATAGGACACCAGTACTGAGATGTAGCCCTGGATCCAACTTTTTGACTGCACCTTCTATATGCAGGTTCCTTTCCCCAGTCCTACACTGTAAAGACACAGCACTGTCCGCGGCAGCAAACTACAAAACCACTTTTTCTTACCGGCGACTGAAGTTTGAAAAGGTTTTTATGGAAGAGAACGTGTTAGCGATGGCGGACATTTTCTTCATGGAGATGCTGCAAATCAAGAGGCCTAATAGCAAAGAACGCACATGTGACCGTACCCATTAAAATCAATGGGTTCTATTCACTCCGTATTGTGCGCGTAATACCCAGAGCAATTGTGTTGGTATGAATAAGCTTTTAATAAGTAACTTAAATACACCGAGGAATTACAGTAGGGGCAAATTATGTAACAACGAAGCCATTGAATGAGCTATAATATGAAGTGCGTATCAGCACCAGTAGGAAGTGGAGATGCAAGAATAGGAACGCATCAGTAAATTTCAGGAACAGAAAGAGGATGAAGTCACAAATGCACAATGGTAGTGTTTTATCTGACAATGGAGCAGATATATTGTGGGTGGTGAACATATAAAAACAAACTAACAATGACTGACCTTAACTCTAACTTTCCCTAAATCTTCCCCTAATCTATCCCTGATGCTGACCTTAAAATTAGACACCACTGCCCCTGAGTGTCCCTGAAGATATCATTAATGGAAACCCTATCTGAGACTCTGACCCTGACAACCAATGATAGGGCACTATGAGAGAGCACTAAGACTTAGAAGCAAGAATGCCAAAGAAAACAGAGCAGAAACTAATAAGCAAGACAAGACAAACTGGTAAAAGCAAAAAACTGTCTACAAGGCTAAAAAGCAATGACTGGATTAGAAATAACCACAGGACAAAACTACACTGTCAAGATACAAAGCTGGACTAGAAATAACATATAAGAAGCAGGCAATGAATACTGGATTCAAATGCACATAGCTTGCACTATAACCAGCTACACATTGCAGAAGCCAGGAATACTTTAAGAGAGACTAGCCAATCAGGAACTCCCCAAAGGAACTTGAGTTGCAGCTGTGGGATAGTTAATTAGCAATCGCTCCAACAATAAACTAGTAGATAGGAGATGATGAAACAGCAGGAACATTTTGCTGATCATAACACAGAAAACTAAAAGGTAGCTGAATTTCCAAAAACATCCAACATATTGTAGAGATATCTCTCTACAACAAAGGGGTAAATGTGGATCATGCTGAGCGCTGTGCCTTCTCATCTCTGGTTCACATATATCAGCGTTCTTCAGTAAGAGCAACACTTTCTATTTAAGGTCTACAGACCATATATAACTTTTTGAGAAGAAGCCATCAAATGTGAACAGGATCCAATGGGGCTTTCAATATAGCGATGGGTGGGATTCTTAGCACTGAACCTCCAGCAGTGAAAACTTACCAAGTACCAGGTCTCACCATCTACAGCATGTTGGCAAGACACAATCGGGACAATCATTGGACCAGGTGATGGTTGACTGAGAAGCAGAAGTTTTCTGCAGTCATTTTTACCAGTGTCTTGCTTAATGCGCCTAGGCCATCTAAGAACATTGTTCCTCACAGTGCCCAGTCCTGCACTCCCATCGTATGGTACTTGGTCACAGGCAGTTTCTTGCTCTGGGAGTTTGTTGCTCTCTGATAATGACACTAGAGAGGAAGCTGCTGGATTTAACATTGTATTAGGTTGGGAGTGATCTCCACCTCACGTGAACTCGCCTGCAGTAATGCTGGCATTGGGAATTTGCGTCATGTTTGCCTTTGAAAGTTAGTGAGGTCCTGATCACCTCGGGCCATGTCACCACAGCGAGGGGAAAGTGACACATGGGGAGATTTAGTCAAACTCCTGTCAGGCATTGGATTTTAAATAGCATCCCGTGCACCATGGCAATGCATCCAAGTCTTCTGCTATGAAGTCAGTGGAATACACTTGTGCAGCTCCGCTTTGGTCAATTTGCCTTCATGGGACCAAATAATCACATAGCTCTGGATGTTACATATCTGCTGGGGTCGTCGTATGAATCTGTAATAACGCAAATGTAGCTTGTGGCTGCCTTGTTAGAGTATTGTAAGCCTCAAAACGCTTTAAAATACATGCTGAACCTGTAGTGCACCAAGAATGCAAGAGGGGCTGCCTGTCCTTAATTCCAATTGCCATGCATCTGTTTGACTGAATACATATTCTTTTCCACATATCACTCCCATCACGCCGGCTGAGTAGTGCTCGCACTTCGCGCTGCCAATAGGAGTATGGAGGGGCAGTGAAGATTGCTCTATGGACATTCATCGTGAAAATGGATGCCAGTCATCAAACCTGTTCAGTCATTTTTCTCACAAGCAATTTCAATTCTAACTACTATAATACCGCCCCCTATGTACAAAAATACAACCCCAATTCCAAAAACTTTGGGCCGCTGTGTAAAATGTAAATAAATGAAAAGGAAGAAGAATAGAATGATTTAGAAATCTCATCTAACCATATTTTATCCGCAGTAGAACCCAGAACACATCAGAGGGGGGAGGGGGGAGACGTTTCTCAATTTCATTTGCAAAAAATTAACTCATTTAGAAATTGATGGCAGCAACACATCTCACAAAAGTGGGGGCGGGGCCATGTCTACCATTGTGTAGCATTATCTCTCTTTTTTCTTTTTTTTTTACAACAGTCCGTAAATGTCTAGGAACTGAGGAGGCCGATTGTTGGAGTTTTGGGAGAAGAATGTTGTCCCATTCTTGTCTGATGTAGGATTCTGGCTGCTCATCAGTCCTCGGTCGTCTTTGTCAGATTTTTCATTTCACAATGTGCCAAATGTTTCCTATTGGTAAACGGTCCGGACTGCGGGCGGCCGGTTCACTCCTGGACTCTTCTGGAAGCCATGCTTTTGTGATGGATGCAGTATGTGGTTTAGCATTGTCTTGCTAAAATATACAAGGTCTTCCCTTAAAGAGACTTTGTCCGGATGGAGCAGATGTTGTTCTTCAGCCTCTATATAGTGCCTGTCAGGATGTGTGCGCTGCCCATGCCATAGGCACTAATGCAACCCCATACCATCAGTGATGCAGGACTGTCCACTGTTAACAAGCTGGATGGTCCTCCTCCTCTTGAGTCCGCAGGACACTGCATCCGTGGTTTCCAAAAAGAATTTCACATTTTGATTCATCTGACCACAGAACAGTTTTTTCATTTTGCCTCAGTCTGTTTCAAATGATCCCTGGCCCAGAGAAGACTCCGGCTTTTTCTGGATTATGTTGATATACTGCTTCTTCTTTGCATGGTACAGCTCTAACTTGCATTTCTAGATTGTTCGGCAAACTGTGTTCACAGACAATGATCTAACACCATGTCCTCTCTCTACCTAAAACTAAACCTCTCTAAAACTGACTTACTGGTATTTCCGCCCTCCACTAACCGACCTCATCCTGACATCTCCATCTCAGTGTGTGGCGCCACCATAACTCCTGGACAACACGCCCGCTGCCTTGGGGTCATATTTGACTCTGATCTCTCTTTTAACCCCTACATCCAATCTCTGGCCCGAACATGTCAGCTGCACCTCAAGAACGTCGCAAGAATCCGCTCTTTTCTCACTGTGGAGACATTAAAAACGCTTATTGTCGCCCTCATCCACTCCCGGCTCGATTACTGCAACTCGTTGCTAATCGGCCTCCCCTTCACCAGACTCTACCCTCTCCAATCCATGCTGAATGCGGCAGCCAGGCTCATCTTCCTGTCCAGCCGCTACTCGGATGCCTCTGTCCTGTGCCGGTCACTGCACTGGCTGCCCGTTAAATACAGAATTCAATTCAAACTCACTACCTTCATCCACAAAGCCCTCCACAGTGCAGCGCCCCCCTATATCGCCTCCCTCATCTCAATCCATCAACCAGCCCGGGCTCTCCGCTCTGCTAACGAAACCAGACTGAACACCCCTTTCATTCGAACTTCTTTCCCGCCTCCAAGACTTCTCCAGAGCAGCACCTGTCCTCTGGAACGCACTACCAAAGGCTACCCGGGCAATCCAGGACTCGCAGAACTTCAGGCGTGCTCTAAAAACGCACCTCTTCAGGGAGGCATACCGCATTCCCTAAAAAAACCTCTCTGTACTCCGCCTGATAACATGCTCCCTGACCTACTGACTGCAATCCCTGCTAGCCATCATAAACCGCTCCTGCTGTCACACCGTTTCTGCCGTCACACGGCTAAATGTCTGACCATTGTCTATGTGTATAACATCGTTCACACTTCGCCATACCGGGCACATCTCCAGCCCCTTTACCCTCTGTATCACCCCATTACTTGTAGTATGTAAGCTCGTTGGAGCAGGACCCGCACCCCTATTGTTTCCATCAATTGATTACTATGTAACCGTGGTTCTGTAATGTTTGTATTTTGTCTTTCTGTATTCCCCCCTGTCTATGTAAGCGCTGCGGAATATGTTGGCGCTATACAAATTAGGCCTCCTTCCCACGAGCGTGACGGGCTCCGCAGCGTAATATTACGCTGTGAAGCCCGTCACGGCGCCCCCCAGAGCCCCTATACTTACCTGCGGGAGATAGCGTGAAATCGCTTCCCCGCCCACCGCCGCCGCGTCACCGCGCGTCACCGCCCGTCACCGCCCACCGCCGCCACGTCACCAGCCGTGTCACGTGCCGCGGCCGGGCGCGTCATATGACGTCATATGACGCGCGGCGGTGGGCGGGAAAGCGTTTTTTCACGCTATCTCCCGCTGGTTACAGCGGGAGATAGCGTGAATGGACGGCTTCCATTGACTTCAATGGAAGCCGTCAGTGCGTACAGCCCGTCCTCGCCCGCAGAAAATAGAGCATGCTGCGGGTGAGGACGGGAGAAATCGCGGTGCGTAATTCCGCGGTGGAATTACGCATCGTGAGCATGGAGCTATTAGGTTCAATAGAACCTAATAGCTGCGGGCAACGCAGCGGATTTTCGCCGCGAATTACGCGGCGGAAATCCGTTCGTGGGAAGGAGGCCTAAAGATTATTATTATTATTTCTGGAAGTATTCTGATCCCATGCAGTGACCTGTATTAGAGAATCATGCCCATTGTTAATGCAGTGCCACCTGAGGCCCCGCAGATCTCCAGCATCCAATATTGACCGTCGCCCTTGTCTCTTGTGGACATGCATTTCTCCAGATTCTCTGTATGTTTTGATAACCTTTTATACTTTTACGCTGAAGAACATTTTTCTGAAATTGTTCCACAATTTTTAGATGCAGTTTTTTAGATTGGTGAACATATTTGCTTCTGAGAGACTCGGCTTCTCTAACAGGCTTTTCGGTGGGGTGGGCGCCTCAATCTTGTCTTTGCTGGGAAGTTGCACACTGCCCCCACTGCTGCTGTGATGGTACGGGCTCCATCACATATGACAGTTGGTACGAAGGACAGTGACAACAATATGTTCAGGACATCCTGGAACCACATGTATTGCCTCTCATGGCGGGGCTTCATAGAGGCATCTTACAGCCAGATAATGCTCAGCCGCACACAGCCAGGGTGCCGCAGGAATGCCTCCACAACATTGTCACACTTCTGCGGCAATTCACCGAATTTATCACTAATAGAACATGTATGGGATCATTTGGGAATCCAACTTCGACAGCCTACAAGTTTGCAGGATCTAGAGGCTCAGTTACAGCAAATGTGGATCAATTTGTTGCAGAATACCGTATGGGTCCTGTATGCCTTCCTGTATCCAAGCTAGAGGCGGTACAACAGGGTAATAGAGCCTCCATGCCCTCGGTATCTCATCCTGTATCCAAGCTAGAGGTGGTACAACAGGGTACTAGAGCCTCCATGCCCGCCCGTATCACATTTTGTATCCAAGCTAGAGGTGGTACAAGAGGGTACTAGAGCCTCCACACCTCCTTTAATCACATCTTTTATCTATGCTAGAGGCAGTACAACAGGGTACTAGAGCCTCCATGCCTGCCTGTATCACATCTTGTATCCAAGCTAGAGGTGGCCCAACAGGGTATTAGAGCCTCCACGCCCCCTGTATCACAACCATGCCAGCTTGAGGCGGTACAACAAGGTACTGGAGCCTCCATGTCCACCTGTATCACATCTTGCATCTAAGCTAAAGATGGTACAACAGAGTACTAGAGTCTCCATGCCCGGTGTATCACATCTTGTATCCAATATGGAGGTTGCCCAACGAGGTACTAGAGCCTCCACACCCACCTGCATCACATCTTGTATCCCAGCTAGAGGTGGCCCAATAGGGTCCTAGAGTCTCCCTTGAAGGGTTCAGTTTTTCAGCATACATTCTCCTTTAGCTCTGGTATTTCAATGACTTACTAATATCAACATTATAATCGTTATAATCACAGACAGAAAGTTTCATTTGATTCCGACAACTCCTTCTAGATGCTTGATTGTTTTTGACAATGCGTCTATAATACTGCCACCTATATACAAAAATATAACTACTATATGTAGGAGAATCTACCATAAATATGTACCCCTCTCCAATATCACTTCCTGCTCTGCACCTATTGGCTGAAACTTCACTTCCTGCTAAGCTTGTCCATCAGTTGGACTGTCCTTCTGCGTTGTTGCTGGTTACTGCAGTAATAATGTGCATTTGAACTCTGTTTTCTTTGAGTTTTTGTATCTTGCTCTAGTCTGTTTTGTTCTTTCCAGTTTGGTCTTGTTCCTGTAGTTATGTTTAGTCCTGTATATTTTCCTAGCCTCTGGTTTTCTTCTGCTTTTTCTCTCTTTTTAACTGCCCCTCCATGGTTCCTTATTCATCTTGTTTGGCTTCTCATCTGAGTCCTAGAGCTTTCTTGTTCTTAGGGACATTATTTTAGACAGGGTTGCTGGTAAGGATAATTGAGGGCTACTAAGGAACAATGGTGTCTGGTGTTAGGGTTAAAATCATAGAGAGACGTATAAAAACCTAGCAGCAAGGATAGGATTCTCTGGATATTATTTTAATTCCATACTTTCTGTTCCAGTCTTCACTGTCCGTTTCATCATCCTCATCATTAGAGTACCCTCTGCCCCTAGTTGATGTCCTAGTTTTGTATTAGCATATGTTTGTGTGTTGATTACTAACTATCCTTGTAGTGTCTCAGCTATAACGCTGTTTGGCTGTACTGTAAGTCCTGGGGGTATCTGAGTGCAGGGACACACTGTTAGTACCCAGAGAAGGCGACTGCTAATGGTGGAGTCAAGTTCTGTCATTCGGCACCCAGCCGGTGTCGTTAGAGTAGCACAGTTACTCTTATTATAAATGTTGGCTGGTGTTTCACTTCATAAACAGAGATCGGAAGTAGTCCATAATTTGAATTAGTATTTGCTGTGCTTTTTCCAGGATTGATTTCCAATGTTTGTCCCATAGGCGAATGTCAATCCCTGCTGAGTCACCCAGCAGGCTGCGAGCTTCGTCTTGGCTCTGATCAGGTGATGATTTCTTTTTCTGCATGTCAAGAGAAAACTTTTTTCCTTTCCGTTTAACTTTTTGAGTGCAATCACTTTGTTCTCGCGAAGGACATGATCCCGTGGAGATTCTGAGCCCAGATCATACATCGCGTTATGTTAATTGACAATCGCAGGTTGAAGCACGGATGTCTTGACTTGATAATCAGTGTCAGCGCTTGGTTCCAAGTGGGTTGAATGCAATGGGGAAGTGCGAGCGAAATCTAGGAAGAAAGAGAAGATGGGTCTGATTGTCATATCAAAATGAATGGAGTGTTTTACATAATCCTGACAGGCCTGCGTGACTCCTGCTATGAGCGCCTGTCATCAGAGGAGTCTTGTGTGAAGTGTCTAATATACATTGCTGGTTGGTTATACATCCAGGGGAGCAGACATTTGTTAAGGATTAAAGAGACGATTGCTTATGTATGAACGGCGAGGTCACCCTGATATTCCCTAATTGCCTGCAAAGTTATAAGGAACTTGTTCTGTTTAATAGAGCTCCAGCACAAAGGGTTAAGCTTTGGGCACCCCCTTTGTGACCATCCTCTATTGTGAATGGTGGACCCTGTGTTATGTACTATACATACAAGTGTTACTTCCCATTGTAATCCTGCCTGTGGTCATGATGAAATGATGGCTAAAAGGGTTTTCTCTGCAGAGCAGAAGGTGTCAGACAATTATTTGGCTAGCTGGTCAGTGTGCAGGGAGGGTTGGAGGTGAGCTGTGCCATCACCTACTGTGAATGGTGAAACCTGTGTTATGCATGTAGGTGTTAGCTCTCAGTGTAATCCTGCCTGTGAATGATAATGAGGTGACGGCTGAGAAGTTTTCTCCAAGTGCCAGCTTAATATTAGTTTTAGGGCTCCTGTCCACGGGCGATATGTCACTGCATTACCCGCGACGATAATCCGGCTACAGGTAGCGCAGTAAACGCTTTCCATAGATTTAATTATGGAAAGTGCAGCCCGATGTCCACGAGCAGAGAATCATAGCGATTCTCCGCTCGCGGCATTCAAATCGCAGCATGCTGCGGTTTGCAGCGATTCTCTGCGGTGAGCCTATCTATAAGATCTGCTCACAGCGAAGACCTGTAATTCCCCCCCCTTGCGGCGGAATTTCGCTAGCGATATTCCGTCACAGCTGTGGACAGGGGGCCTTAGTGGCCAGTGTGAGAACTGCAGGAATTTAGGATTCTTCAAAATGTAGATAATGACATTGAAAATGTAAAAGAAAAGTCCAAAACTTTTAAAAAATTTTCTATACATAAAATGGTAATTTATGCAATTTGATGCTTTAGGCCCATTTACACGGGACGAGTGTCGGGCAAACGAGGTCCGACACTCGTCCCCACATGTACTTTCTCCTGTGCTATTACACAGGAGCGAGTATCGCTGGATCGCTCTCAGTGCGGCCAGCAGGGAGGCGGGGCGGCTGGAGGAGAGTTCTCTCCCTGCTCTCCCCCCGCCCCTCTCCATTCACTGTAAGCAGTACTGAACGGCTGCTGTTTACACTGAACAGTGTACCGTTCAGTTTTTAAGCATGCTTAACCCCTTAGTGACCACCCCATAGTGTTTTTATGTCCTGCTTTGCTGGGCTTTAATCTCCAGGGCCGTAAAAACATGCTCCATGTGGGGATTAAAGCCCTGCAGGCTGTGGATGTGACAGCTCCATGCTGCCGCTTACCGGAGGTAGCCGACATCCTGGAGCTGTCAGGAAGGGGGGCCGCAGGAAGTACCCCGGTCACACGATCGCATTAAAGTCAATATAAAGTTTTTAAAAAAGTTAAGTTTCAGCTCCCCTTATGGATCGGATCCATAAGAGGAACTGAGAATACTCACCTCCATCCTCCACGATGTCCTGCGGCGTTCTGGTCCTCCAGGACCTGACACCGGTGTCTGCGCATGCACTTCAGTTGTCATTACGTCATGAGCAGAGGGCCATGAAATGTAAAAACTCACGGCTAGTATGAGTAATCTAGAGCAGGGAGCTGTCACCGGGAGCCGCTGTATGCGGTGCCCAGTCACATGATCGCTGTTATCCATTGACTGGGTACTGCATACAGCGGCTCCATCCATCATGTAACAGTAAAAAAAAAAAAAAAAAAGTTTGTGTCATCTCCCCTCACGGATTATATTCGTGAGGGTAGAGGAAATGACGTAACTAAGGCTCCCAGATTTATCCGGGGACCTTACCCCGGTTTCTGCACATTCGCCCATCGCTAAAATGGAGTATGTATGTCCAAAAGCCGCGGGTTGCCGGGGTAATAAAACATCTCTTTGCTCCTGGCTACCAAACATAGCCAAGAGCCTGGAGATTTCACGGGGGCTGCCGTACGCAGTTCTTGGTCATGTGATCGCCGTTATCCAGTGGATAACAGAGATCACGTAAAAGTTAAAAAAAAAAGGTTAAAGTTTTACCTCCCGTCACGGATCCGGTCCATGAGGGTAGGGGAAGTTACTTGCCTAAGGCCTCCGCCGATGTCCCCTGATGGGATCTTTATCCGCGGACCTTTCCCCAGCTTCAGGGAATGCGCCCTTTGTCAGAATGGCGGACACAAGTGCAGAAGCTGAGAAGGGCCCAAGAAATTTAAAATCTCCTTGCTCCTGGCTACTAAAGGTAGCTGAGAGCCTGGAGCAGTGACTGAGGGCCGCGGTGAGCGGTCTTCGGTCATGTGATCGCCGTTATCCAATTGATATTGGCGATTACGTAAGTTAAAAGAGAGTTGAAGTTTGATGCTCATTTCGGTTTGGGCCCCATTATGCATTCGGACATAAGTTTAGGGCGACAATGGGTATGTTTCTGAACACTGGACAAACGTGGGGATCCATTTTGGGGTGAAAGTCTTCATTCATACGTGTACTCTACAAAAAAAAACTGTTTTTAAAATGACACAATTGCCAAAAAATTGAAAATCATAATTTTTCCTTCTGCTTTGCTTAAATTCATTCAAAAACTGTGGGGTCAAAATACACAGTACACCCCTAGATGAATGTGTTAAGGGGTCTAGTTTTCACAGTGCCGTTATTTGTGGGGGTTCTCCATGGTTTTGGCCGCTCAGTGGCTCTACAAGTGTGCAATGGGGCCTAAAATACCCTCAAACAAAATGTCTGTTCTAAAAGCCACCGACTGCTCCTTTTGGTTTGGGCCCTGTTGTGCATACGGACATAATATTAGGGCCACAATGGGTATGTCTCTGAACACAGGGCAAACAGGGCTATCCATTTTGGGGTTTTAATCCTCATTTTCATGTGTACTAGAGGAAAAAAACCTGTCTTTAAAATGACATATTTGCAAAAATATCAAATTTAATTCCCCCCCCCCCCTAAATTGCATTAATTCCTGAAAAGAAACTATGGGGTCAAAATACTCCTGCCCCCCTCAGTGAATATATTAAGGGGTGTTGTTTTTAAAATGGGGTCATTTGTGGGGGTATCCATCATTCTGACACCCATGAGCCTTTGCAATCTTGGCTTCGTGTAAGTAAACAAAATGTTCCTCAAAATGTTAATAATTAATGCTCAATTTGTACATCTCCTAAATGGTTAAAAAATAACACATTTTTTTTCAAATGTGCATCCAGAATAAAGTAAACAGATGGAAATATATATTTTATCAAAATTTGTATAGCATGTTTGCACATATTTGAGATATTGCAGTTGGAAATGTGAAAAAATGTAAATTTACCAGTTTTGGCACTTTTAATAAATATACACAAGTTCTATCGGTCTATTCTTACCACCTAAATGAAGTACAATATATGGCGAAAAAACAATGTCAGAATCACTGGGATATGCAGCACCTTTACGGAGTTATTCTATGTTAAAGTGACACATGGCAGATTTCCAAAATTTGGCTCTGTCACTAAGGTGCAAACAGGCTTGGTCACTAAGGGGTTAAACTGAACTGGAAGACTCTCATCCTGTCATTTAGTTTCTTCATACTTTTACATGGGATGATTATCGTTTAACAGCCCGCGGGAGCCTGAACAATCAGGACGATAATCGTCCTGTGTAAAATGGCCTTTAAAAGAAATCTCTTGCCGTTAGAACATGATAGGACCTCGACTAATATGTAGATTAGCATAACAGTAAAAGGCAAATTTTGCCTTCTATCTATCTCATATCTATCTATCTCATATCTATCTATCTCATATCTATCTATCTCTCTCTCTATCTATCTCTCTATCTCATATCTATCTATTTATCTCATATCTATCTATCTATCTCGTATCTATCTATCTCGTATCTCTCTCTCTGTCTATCTATCTATCTATCTCATATCTATCTATCTATCTCATATCTATCTATCTATCTAACTATCTATCTATCTCATATCTATCTATCTATCTAACTATCTATCTATCTCATATCTATCTATCTATCTCATATCTATCTATCTATCTCATATCTATTTATCTATCTATCTCATATCTATCTATCTATCTATCTATCTATCTATCTCATATCTATCTATCTATCTATCTCATATCTATCTATCTATCTATCTCATATCTATCTATCTATCTATCTATCTCGTATCTCTCTATCTCGTATCTCTCTCTCTCTCTCATGTCTATCTATCTATCTCATATCTATCCATCTATCTCATATCTATCTCATATCTATCCCATATCTATCTATCTCATGTCTATCCCATATCTATCTATCTCATATCTATCCCATATCTATCTATCTCATACCTATCTATCCCATATCTATCTATCCCATATCTATCTCTTTTCTATCTATTTATCTATCTTTCTCTTAT